>NC_069501.1:464410115-464492615 GCF_027579735.1 Bombina bombina
GCCCATATGGTCTACGCAAGAGAAGTGATTCAGTGGGAGGTTCAGTGGCCAGGGCCAAAGAAGCAAATGTATCCATAATTAAATTGACCCACAGCATTTGAACGGCCTTTAATGGGGAATCCTGCAAAAACAAGGGACAGTGTGCTATAAAAACATGTACAATGAAACTGTGTTGTGTAGATGATAAAATAAATAAAAACAAGAAAAGCAAACTTTGATACTCATACTAACCAACCATGAAACCTTCAACCTGGGCCTGAAGAACCACAACTCCTAGAATTCTCCCCAATCTCAAACTTTTAGAATATCTGTCAAGCCCCGCAGTCAGCATATTTAAAACCGTACAAATTAACTAAAAGTGGTATAGAAAACGATGAGCATAAACTAAAAGGAAAAGTATGAATGAAATATGAGCAAGAACAATCCTATGGAGCTACCACAACCTTTTTTTTATGGTGTCATGTGGTGATGTGGTTAAAAATAGTAACCTTTATGAAGTGTAAAAAGGTTAAAGAAAGGAATAATGTATAAATATAGTGTGCATATAATATGTTACGGTTAAAAGGGAGGAATAATGT
Organism: Bombina bombina; assembly: GCF_027579735.1. Taxonomy (NCBI): domain Eukaryota; kingdom Metazoa; phylum Chordata; class Amphibia; order Anura; family Bombinatoridae; genus Bombina; species Bombina bombina. The sequence continues at coordinate 464,410,694 of NC_069501.1, forward strand.
GCAAAAGAAAGCACAGTTTATACCTGCGTGATGCAGGCACCTGTGAATGCCACAATTACAGCCACCACGTTGACAGTGAGCTGGAACTGCAGAAATTTGGAAATGCTGTCATAAACGTTGCGGCCCCACATGACCGCTTTCACAATGCTGGTAAAGTTATCGTCTGTCAGGATAATGTCAGAAGCCTCTTTAGCCACATCTGTGCCAGCAATGCCCTGTGAATATATATAAAAAAGGAGCAGGTAAAGAGGTCTACATATTATAGAGGAGGAGCACACTAGGGTAAGTAGATCATTTATTGTAAGACAGAAGTTTTATGATACACCTGGACCTTGGTTTACCAATAAATACAGCATACTTTTGTATTGGAAGATTTTCGTCTTCATCTTATATGCTGAAAGTTGCATTGCAGTGCATGAACACCCACTTCTGGCTAACCCAGGTAGCATTAGAAGAATGTGAGTGCAACTGGTTTTCAGCAATATTTATTCATACATCTCAAAACGTAAAACCAGTCACCTTGCAATGACTTGTATTGAGTTGCTTTGCTTGGAAAATACCATTTGTAAATAAGTAGTATGGGAGACTTATAAGCTATCCAGTAAAAAGGGGGGGGGGGGCGGTAAACAGCTTATGCATATTTTCCCCCCTAAAAATATAATTTATGCTTACCTTATTTTCTTTCTTGGAAGCGAAAGTACACAAATTCCATTCATAACCTATGGGAAATACTTCACCTGGCCACCAGGAGGAGGCAAAACCACACCAAACAGAGCACTGAAATATCCCATCCATTTCCCCTACTCTCTCAGTAGTTCAAGCCAAGGATGAGGAAAGGTAGAGAGATAAAAAGGGTTATAGAGGTGCCAAAAGACTGCTCCCACTACAGTAATCAGGGCAGGTTTTTGGACTCTCACTTCCAAGAAAGAAAAATTATTTATCATCAGGTAAGCATATTATCATACGGTAAGCATTCTTTCTAATGGCAGTGAGAGTCCATGAATTCCATTCATAACCAATGAGAAATCAATACCCAAGTGTGAGTCCATGAAAACTTCAGGGATTGAAAGGTAGGGAAGGCAGTCCTTAAAGAGATAATAAACCCACATTTTATTATTTCACGATTCGGATAGAGCATGCAATTTTAAGCAACTTTCTAATTTACTCCTAGTGTCAATTTCTCCTCGTTCTCTTGCAATCTTTATTTGAAAAAAACACGAATCTAAGCTTAGGAGCTAGCCCATTTTTGGTAGCACTTGCTCATTGTTTGGTACATTTAGCCACCACTCAGCAAGTGCTACCCAGGTGCTGAACAAAAAAAATGGGCCAGCTCCTAAGCTTAGATTCCTGCTTTTAAATAAAGATAGCAATAGAAAAAACATAATTTATGTAAGAACTTACCTGATAAATTCATTTCTTTCATATTAGCAAGAGTCCATGAGCTAGTGACGTATGGGATATACATTCCTACCAGGAGGGGCAAAGTTTCCCAAACCTCAAAATGCCTATAAATACACCCCTCACCACACCCACAAATCAGTTTAACGCATAGCCAAGAAGTGGGGTGATAAGACAAAAGTGCGAAAGCATAAAAAATAAGGAATTGGAATAATTGTGCTTTATACAAAAAATCATAACCACCACAAAAAGGGTGGGCCTCATGGACTCTTGCTAATATGAAAGAAATGAATTTATCAGGTAAGTTCTTACATAAATTATGTTTTCTTTCATGTAATTAGCAAGAGTCCATGAGCTAGTGACGTATGGGATAATGACTACCCAAGATGTGGATCTTCCACGCAAGAGTCACTAGAGAGGGAGGGATAAAATAAAGACAGCCAATTCTGCTGAAAATAATCCACACCCAAAATAAAGTTTAAATCTTATAATGAAAAAAACTGAAATTATAAGCAGAAGAATCAAACTGAAATAGCTGCCTGAAGTACTTTTCTACCAAAAACTGCTTCAGAAGAAGAAAACACATCAAAATGGTAGAATTTAGTAAAAGTATGCAAAGAAGACCAAGTTGCTGCTTTGCAAATCTGATCAACCGAAGCTTCATTCCTAAACGCCCAGGAAATAGAAACTGACCTAGTAGAATGAGCTGTAATCCTTTGAGGCGGAGTTTTACCCGACTCGACATAAGCATGATGAATTAAAGATTTCAACCAAGATGCCAAAGAAATGGCAGAGGCCTTCTGACCTTTCCTAGAACCGGAAAAGATAACAAATAGACTAGAAGTCTTTCGGAAATTCTTAGTAGCTTCAACATAATATTTCAAAGCTCTAACTACATCCAAAGAATGCAATGATTTCTCCTTAGAATTCTTAGGATTAGGACACAATGAAGGAACCACAATTTCTCTACTAATGTTGTTAGAATTCACAACCTTAGGTAAAAATTTAAAAGAAGTTCGCAACACCGCCTTATCCTGATGAAAAATCAGAAAAGGAGACTCACAAGAAAGAGCAGATAATTCAGAAACTCTTCTAGCAGAAGAGATGGCCAAAAGAAACAAACTTTCCAAGAAAGTTATTTAATGTCCAATGAATGCATAGGTTCAAACGGAGGAGCTTGAAGAGCCCCCAGAACCAAATTCAAACTCCGAGGAGAAATTGACTTATTAACAGGTTTTATACGAACCAAAGCTTGTACAAAACAATGAATATCAGGAAGATTAGCAATCTTTCTGTGAAAAAAAACAGAAAGAGCAGAGATTTGTCCTTTCAAGGAACTTGCAGACAAACCTTTATCCAAACCATCCTGAAGAAACTGTAAAATTCTCGGAATTCTAAAAGAATGCCAGGAAAAATGATGAGAAAGACACCAAGAAATGTAAGTCTTCCAGACTTGATAATATATCTTCCTAGATACAGATTTACGAGCCTGTAACATAGTATTAATCACAGAGTCAGAGAAACCTCTTTGACTAAGAATCAAGCGTTCAATCTCCATACCTTTAAATTTAAGGATTTGAGATCCTGATGGTAAAAAGGACCTTGCGACAGAAGGTCCGGTCTTAACGGAAGAGTCCACGGTTGGCAAGAGGCCTTCCGGACAAGATCCGCATACCAAAACCTGTGAGGCCATGCTGGAGCCACCAGCAGAACAAACGAGCTTTCCTTCAGAATCTTGGAGATTACTCTTGGAAGAAGAACTAGAGGCGGAAAGATATAGGCAAGATGATACTTCCAAGGAAGTGACAATGCATCCACTGCTTCCGCCTGAGGATCCCTGGACAGATACCTGGGAAGTTTTTTGTTTAGATGAGAAGCCATCAGATCTATTTCTGGAAGTCCCCACATTTGAACAATCTGAAGAAATACCTCTGGGTGAAGAGACCATTCGCCCGGATGTAACGTTTGGCGACTGAGATAATCCGTTTCCCAATTGTCTATACCTGGGATATGAACCGCAGAAACTAGACAGGAGCTGGATTCCGCCCATACCAGTATTCGAGATACTTCTTTCATAGCCAGAGGACTGTGAGTCCCTCCTTGATGATTGATATATGCCACAGTTGTGACATTGTCTGTCGGAAAACAAATGAACGATTCTCTCTTTAGAAGAGACCATGACTGAAGAGCTCTGAAAATTGCACGGAGTTCCAAAATATTTATTGGTAATCTCACCTCCTGAGATTCCCAAACCCCTTGTGCTGTCAGACTTGCATCTGTTGAAATTACAGTCCAGGTCGGAAGAACAAAAGAAGCCCCCTGAACTAAACGATGGTGATCTGTCCACCACGTCAGAGAGTGTCGTACAATCGGTTTTAAAGATATTAATTGAGATATCTTTGTGTAATCCCTGCACCACTGATTCAGCATACAGAGCTGAAGAGGTCGCATGTGAAAACGAGCAAAGGGGATCGCGTTCGATGCAGCAGTCATAAGACCTAGAATTTCCATGCATAAGGCTACCGAAGGGAATGATTGAGACTGAAGGATTCGACAAGCTGAGATCAATTTTAGACGTCTCTTGTCTGTCAGAGACAGAGTCATGGACACTGAATCTATCTGGAAACCTAAAAAGGTTACCCTTGTCTGAGGAATCAATGAACTTTTCGGGAAATTGATCCTCCAACCATGATCTTGAAGAAACAACACAAGTCGATTCGTATGAGATTCTGCTAAATGTGAAGACTGAGCAAGTACCAAGATTTTGTCCAAATAAGGAAATACCACAATACCCTGTTCTCTGATTACAGACAGAAGGGCACCGAGAACCTTTGTAAAAATTCTTGGAGCTGTTGCTAGGCCAAACGGCAGAGCCACAAACTGGTAAATCTAGCACAAACTTACTTCACCACCTCCATAGGAGGAAAAGTTTGTAAAACTGATTTGTGGGTGTGGTGAGGGGTGTATTTATAGGCATTTTGAGGTTTGGGAAACTTTGCCCCTCCTGGTAGGAATGTATATCCCATAAGTCACTAGCTCATGGACTCTTGCTAATTACATGAAAGAAAAGAAAAATTGACAATAGGAGTAAATTAGAAATTAGCTTAAAATTGCATGCTCTATCTGAATCACGAAAGAAAAATTTGAGTTTAGTATCCCTTTAAGTAATAGCTACCACCGCATGAAGAACCTTTCTCCCAAAAGACGCCTCTGCTGAGGCAAAAACATTAAATCGGTAAAATTTTGTGAAAGTATGTAATGAAGACCAGGTAGCAGCCTTGCAGATCTGTTCAACTGAAGCCTCATTCTTGAAGGCCCAGGAAGTAGACACTGCACGGGTAGAATGTGCTGTAATTTGAGATGGCGGCTACTGATCCGCTTCTGTATAAACCATGTCTATCAGACTTCTAAGCCAAAAAGATAGAGAACACAGTTGTGGCCTTCTGAACCTTGTGCTTACCAGAAAACAGAATGAAGAAGGAAGAAGATTGACAAAATTTCTTGATAGCATGAAGGTAAAACTTTAAAGCTCTAACAACATCCAGATAATGAAGCAACCTCTCCTTGAAAGAAAATGGATTGGGACAAAGACGGAACCAACATTTCTTAATTGATATTATGAGTTAAGAAACATCCTTAGATAAAAACCCTGACTTTTCCAGAAGAATGAAACACCGGATAAGGCGGGTCACACTGGAGGGCAGACAATTCCGAAACTCTATGAGCAGAGGAAAGAGCTAACAGAAACAACACTTTCCAAGTTAGTAACTTAATAAAAATAGAATGCATAGGCTCAAACAGAGCCTGTTGAAGAACTCTAAGAATAAGATTAAGGTTCCATGGAGGAGCAATGTGTTTGAAAACCGGTCTAATTCTAGCAATAGCTTGAATAAACGACTGAACATCTGGCAGACAAGCCTCTAATGCAACAATACAGAAAAAGCAGAAATCTGACCTTTAAGAGAACTAGCTGACAGGCTTTTGTCCAAACCATCCTGCAGAAACTGAAGGATACACGGAATCTTCACTTTGTGCCAATGGAATCCACGTTCAGCGCAGATTAGCCCTCCACACTTTATTGTAAATACATCTGGCAACGGGCTTAAATGCCTGAATCTGGGACAAAATTATTCATTAAATTTCCATGCAGTCATCCTCAGAGAATATAAATTGTGATAGAACGCACCCTGAGCCAGAAGGTCAGGCCTCTGAGGAAGCTGCCATGGAGGAGCAGAAGACATTCTCACGAGGTCTGCATACGAAGTCCTGCGTGGCCATGCAGGAGCTAACTAGATTGCTGAAATCAAGCTCCTGTTTGAGTTGAGCTATAAGTCAAGGGAGTAGAACAATTAGAGGAAAAATAAACACTTTTTTTCCAGCTTCCCTGAGATTCTTGATAGAAGGAACCTGCCCCTTGGAGGGCGATATCGGAAACCTATTTTGTATCCCTGAGATATAAATTTCAGAACCCAAGGGTCCTGAATGGACTGAGCCAATTGGCCATTTTTAAGGCCTGAATGCCGTCTTGGATATCCAAGGAAAGTCGCACCAAAAGGTGGCAGCCCCAACCACCGCAGCAATACCTACGGCTAGTTGGAAAAGCAACCCTCCCTGAAGGAAAACCACTCTCAAATATCCCTCTAACTTCCTATTCATTGGGTACTTGAAAGATGTGCTATTTTCCAGAGTGATAGTAGTGCGTTTAGCCAGGGTGGAATGGCGCTGTCTACCTTAGGGACAGTATTCCACACTTCAAAATGGCTATCTGGAACAGGAAACATTATCTTAAAATTTGGAGGAGAAGATTGATCACCAGGTTTTCCCACTACTTGGTTATAATGTCTGCCACCAAGGAAGGTACGGGAACATTTCAGGGGTTTTCAACTTATGTTTAAAGAACATAAGCAATTTATGTACCTGTTTGTCCTCTGTGGGTTTAGACTCAGGTACACCTAATGTACTTAGTAAATATCTTCAGTGCTCAATTTTAAATCTAAAAGTAATATCCTCAGAGTCCCTTTCAGATTCTCCAGAGGCGTCAGAGGATGAAAGTTCTTCTTTAGAACTAGACAAGGCATCCTCCACATTGGAACTTTGCATATGGCTAATCGCTGCGGCTCCAACTGTTGGTTCTAGACTCAGAGGAACAGTATCAAACTGTTCTCTTCCTTCCACCTGCAACTGACATAGCACTCAACACAGCAGATACATCTGATTGTAATTGGGCCATAAAATCATGAGGGAAATGCCCAATCCCAGATTGCGTCTAGGAAACTGACTTGCAGGGTACTGCATGTTAAAGGAAAGTTACCGTCTGTTGCGAATGAAGTATTAGCATATCAGGGCATACTGTGGTCTGAGAGACTGCAGACTGATAGCCTGAGTCCCATGGCCCTTGAATGAGACTGTAGAACAGGCGCAAGGCATGAGACGCATAATTGAGCAAGAGGACACACTGTGTTTAGTCTGCATAACATGCATTTATTACCCTCAAATAAAGGAGTAGAGCAATTACCCTCCTAAGTTCAGAAAAATGAGTACAACACTGTGAAACTCCACAGAGAACTCCCCAATTTAGCCCAAGGCCTTCTGTAAAATGCTCTGTCTGAGGTGTTTCGCCACCTCCATATCAGCGCCGGTTCTCCCACGTTGCCGCTCTGGCTGTTAGTAGCAGTGCTGTGTAGTTCGTGCCAATGATACCTTGAGAGGCGGGGATGGCGCCAAAACAGCCTGCGGCATGAGCGTGGAGCACACGCACTGCTGCCGGACCTAATGCACAGAGATAACTGTGTGCGCAATATATAAATGGGCCCATCCATTTACAGCCCGCTCTGGTTCGGCTTCATAAATATAAATGCTCCCTTTGTAGGAAATTCCAAAGGGCAGCAAATTTTGCAAAAATTTGTGGCAGCTTTCTGCTAGGCTAATAAAGCCCCTTCAACCAGCTGACCCAGCACACACCCGGCAGTAGCTTAGACTGGATCGCAAACAGCAAGTCCAGTCAGAGGACCTGGGGCCACCTTTGTGGTGTCACACACCGTTACAAATTTTAAGCCTGCTGTGTAAACCGACCTCTATCCTGAGGTCCCTTATGGAAATTAGAATTACCCCAAGTATTAGTAAAAATAAAGTCATATGGGAAACATGTGCAATCCCCACTATGTATATGGGGTCATAAACCAGCCTGTTGGCAATCTGTCCACTGCCCACAACTCGTTAGGCAACAAGCCATTAGAGAGCTAAGAGCATGTAGTCAGGACTTACTCAAATTCTATCATGCTGTAACAAAAAAGAAAAATCAGTGTAATTAACACTGTTTACCTAAAAGGGAGCATAGCAGAATAACACTGGAAGAGGCATAGGAACTTCCCTGTGACATCCAGTAGCTAACATACATGGCCTCCAACAACTGCCCTTTATTGTAGTAAACAATCCATTGAGGACAATAAAATCAGAATCTTCAGCAGAGCACCTCTCTCTGCCTACCTTCATGAACAAGTCAAAGAACTAATAGGAGCGTAGGGAAAGAGGGAGGGATATTTCAATGCTCTGTTTGGGGTGTCGTTGCCTCCTCCTTGTGGCAAGGTGAAGTATTTCCCAAAGGTTATGAATGTAATTTGTGGACTCTCACTGCCATTAGAAAGAATTGTCCCTCTAATCTTGTAATACAACTTATATGCTGAAAAATATTTGACAATAGTAATTTAGATATGTCATCACAATATACCATAGCAAATCCAACATCTGCCTTCTTCAGAGCTGGCCCATCATTAGTACCATCTCCAGTCACAGCCACCACCTGTCTCCGCTCAGTCACAGTACTGTCAATGATGCCTGGAAAACAAACAATGTGTTGGTCCTACTAAAGCAGGGGTATCAAGCTCAATGTATCCGAGTGTCACAGGCTAAGTGTTCTTCTCCCATGGGGACCACTTGAAACTAAGTGCTAGAGAACTTGATATACTAGAAACCAGAAGTGACATTTACCCAAGTAGTAGTGCATGATGGGAGTTGTAGCCCACAATAGAAATACACAGTTGTCTATGTATCTTGTGAGTGCCAAGTGAAGTGATCATTCTGGAAATGTAGAACAACGTAAAAAGTGACATTTATCCAAGCAGTGCATGGTGGGGGGTCTACACTGGACGCTTGTCTTTATATTTATCTTGTGAGTGCCTATATAGAACATCAACTAGTAATATCTCTTAGAACCCTAAAATAGAAATTGATATCCCAAATGAACGGTTTACCTATTAAACAAGGACTGCATATGGTCCCAGGGACGGTACTTCAAAACCACTATTCTAAAGCTAGGTATTGTGCATTCTTACCTTTTACCAGAGTGTGCTTGTCAGTTGGAGATGACCGGGCCAGGACACGTAGTCTGGGCCACACCTTATCCAGCTTTTCCTGCTCCACCTAGATAAGATAGAGGGAAGTAAAGACAAAATAAGGTAAAAATGCAATAATGTGTAATAGAAGTGTTTAAAAGACAGATAATTATGGTGGAATATACAAGTAATTTGCTGACCACAACCAACTAGAAAATGATCTGTGATATTTAAGAGTATTTAAAGATAAACAAGCAATGCAATAGATATATCTATCATGGTGAGTGGTAGTTTAGGCAGAAATACTAGCAGCAAAATAATAAAGGATCTATTTTTTTTTTATGTCAGACATCTCCAAGGATAAATTTCCATTTCTGGAGATCATATCATCAGAATAACCTACCAAATTAAATTCAAAATATCACATCACAAATGGTACATTTCTAAAAACAAAAATAGTTTACAGTCTTAATACTGGGGAAAAATACAGTGTGTTTTAATAAACATACCAAGGAATTTCTGGAGTATAAAATATCAAGGTGTAAGATATTAGTAATAAATACAGCAAATGAGTTTAAAAACACCTATGATATTTATATGACAAACCTCAAGATTATTTTGATTATGGTTAAGACACAGCACACACTTTCAAGATACTTTTTATCTCCTCTTACCAAATTTTCTTTGTTATCTTAACATCCTTTGTTGAAAGACATAACTAGGTAGGCTAAGGAGCAATGCTCTCCTGGGAGCTAGCTGGTGATTGGTGGCTACACACATACGCCTCTTGTCATTGGCTCAAAAGATGCATTCACCTAGTATTGCATTGCTTCTCTAGAGCTAGCGTTAGCTAGGCTTTTATAACCCTCACTGCAGGGATTAAAACTTATGCTCTAATATTTTCTATTTACACTTATATGTCCCTTTAAAGGGACAGTCTTACTTGTAAATCATTATTGTTTAAAAGATAGATAATCCCTTTATTATCCATTCTCAAGTTTTGCATAACCAACAGTTATATTACAATACTTTACCACTGTGATCACCTTGTATCTAATCTAAGCTTCTGCAGACTGTCCCCTTATCTCAGTGCTTTTAACAAACTTGCATTTTAGCCAATTAGTGCTTTTTCCTGCATAACTCAATGGGAGTGAGCACACTGTTGTCTATATGGCACACATGAACTAGCATTGTCTGGCTATAAAAACTATTAAAATTAACTGAGTTAAGAAGTGGCCTGCAGGGGCTTAGAAACAGGCAGAGATTTAGAGGCTCTTAAAGGGACAGTTTACTCAAAAATGTTCTCCCCTTTAATTTGTTCCCAATGATCCACTTTACCTGCTGGAGTGTATTAAATTGTTTACAAGTAGCTCCTTTACCCTTATATTGGCATTTGAAATTGTTAATTTAGCATGTGGTATCCCCACCTATTCTGAAAGTTTGTGGCCGCGCGTACCAGCTATAGATAAGCTTTGTAAACACAGCCAGCAGAAGAAATTACACTCCCAGTGTGATAAAGCAGAGATAAGGTAATAAAATGTTGATTTTCCATTGTTCTCTCAAAGTATTGGTGATTGTTTTAAGGACAGATATAAGATAAAGAAGCAGGTATATGTGCACAATGTGATACAGTAATGAGATCTGATTATACCTACAAGCTCAACCTATTTTATTAGGTTGTGGCTTCAAAACACAAAATCAGAGCTTTAATATACAGAAATAAACCTTAAAAAGCTAATTTTCATACATTTTTTACTCTGCAGTTGGTAAAAAAAGCAATTGTAAACACATTAAGGGAAAAACTATTTTACAGTATACTGTCCCTTTAAGTATATTAATATAAATGTTGGTTGTGCAAAGCTTGGGAATGGGTAGTAAAGACGTTATCTATCTTTTTAAATATTAAAACAAGCAAACAGACTGTCCCTTTAATAGGAAGGAATGTAAACTAAGGTCACCAACCAAATGACAGTTTTAAATATAGAACAATAGAGGTGACAAGTAGTTCTCTTCCAGGATTAAAACATTTCTTGGAATTGTCCTTCAGTGTGTCAGAACTATCCAGTATGTCACGCAGAATTAAGTTTGTCAGATCTACATGGGTTTGTTGTTGCGTGTCAGTGAGTATAAACATTGCTATATTAGAGAATTAAACTATACACACACTACACTTCTCAAAGAATAGTATAGCATCAGTATGACTATTAAGCGCAGTTGGGATAAAAAGCAATATTATTATTTGCCTGTGCACTATTATAAAAAAACAAAACATAACATTAAAGGGGACATTAAACACCTCAAGATATTAAAGTAATTTTTTTAATTAAATGTAGTAAAACAACTTTATACAATACTTTCATTATTTATTGTGCTCTCCTTTGTGAATATTGTGGGCTTTCCAATTCATGTTAAACATGGAGGTGCAATCTCAGCTATATTTCACACAGCCATTGGTTGTACACTCTAGTAAGCCATGTATAACCATTTCTAATTGGCCTCAGTAGAATAAGTATTTTAAGTTACCCTTTATATATATATATATATATATATATATATCTCTGAAAAAAAGAAAAGTTGCTCTACATAAAGATGGCCTAGGCTTTAAGAAGATTGCCAAGACCCTGAAACTGAGCTGGGCAAGACTATACAGCGGTTTCACAGGACAGGTTCCACTCAGAACAGGCCTCACCATGGTCGACAAAAGAAGTTGAGTGCACGTGCTCAGCGTCATAACCAGAGGTTTTCTTTGGGATATAGGTGTATGAGTGCTGCCAGAATTGCTGCAGAGGTTGAAGGGGTAGGGGTCAGCCTGTCAGTGCTCAGACCATACGCCGCACACTGCATCAAATTGGTCTCCATGGCTGCCGTCCCAGAAGGAAGCCAGAACAAGAGATTGCCACTCATAACCCTCCGTTCAGAGGGGTTGTACTCAAACAACAGGCCTCATACTTTGATAGGATCAGAGCCTGGAGACCATAGAATAGGCCAAGAGACATTCAGAATCCAACAAGATTATCAGCACCATGAGGGTGACATGAACCCTGGTAAAAGCCGAAAAAGTATCCGACCAGTACCCGCATGGTATAAGGACACTCTAGAACTGCTCAAGGTAAAAGAAAATTTGTCCTGAAGGATCAATAAATGAACTAGAAATCAACAAGTGTGTAACTTCCGAGTAAGGGCCCACACGACCTAAATAGCAAGTATCAGTTCCAGAGAAGAACGTTTATAAAAACAAAAATCTAATAAACATGAGCTTAAGAAAAAACAATTACACAAAAAAAAATGAAGGCAGCACCCATCGGGTGAACGCCCAAGATGAATGAGGACGACAACGTAACCAGCCGATTAAAAGCCCCATTCACCCAAGCTCAGAACTGGAACCGAAGAACAAAGAAAAATAAAAACGGCAATGTTAAGGAGATTGGCTTCATCCCCAAACGTTATATCCATTTTGCCATCCAGCTTCTAAGGCCTAGGATCCTTGGTCCGCTAGAACTGGGATCCTCCAACATTGCCAAAACATGTGCGTTTTTAGATTTGTATAGGTTGAACTCGATGGACTTCAGTCTTTTTTCAACCTTATCTACTATGTATGTCTAAAAAGAACACGAAGGCAAGCCAGCCTATAACGGAAGGCAAAATCGCCGGATAAACTGGCCCCGAGATGGGGGCCCCTGAAGCCTCAGGGGCCAATGCTTCCACAGAAGGCCGAACTAAATCGGGCGATCCAACGCTCGACGGGTCCTGGTAACGGAACACGGACAGTATCTTAGAAATACTTCACTTGGGAGAATCTGGAGGAAACAAGCCATCCTCCGGAGAAGGGGTAAAGGCCATAGGGACACCTGCTTGCGTAGCTGGGAAATGGACTGGAGCACTCGCTTTGCGGGTCATGGAAACCGCGGATGGCTCAACGCACTCTAAGTACTCTAGAACGGCAATTGGAACATAACTGATGGGCATTGATTTCCCGGGCCATTTCATATTCATCACAAGACACATCCTCTGTATCGGAGGCATCCGTGTTGCGCATATCAGAATCCTCCATAATCTTGGGATTACAAAAATGACAAAACTAATTGGCACCCTTTAACACCCCCAATAGCTGGGGCACTCACAGGCAGCATACGGAAGTGAAAAACAACGTAACCCGTCAAAAGGTGCACCGTGCCAGTCACAAAAAGGGATCGCAATCTGGAAAGATTGTGTCATTAAAAGTAGGCCGTTATGTTCCGTAAAGGCCGTGAGCCTAAGTATAGCTACACATTTGCAGATAGAACTATATAACAAACATGATTAAAAGTCCCCCCTGTTCAATAACCCCCTCAGAAGATATTAACCAATGATTCCTTATTAAGATAAAAGGAGTCCCACTGGGACCCTACCTTGTTTCATTAACATTACATTCACACATTGAAAATAAAATGAAACAATCTTACCGGAATCTGCGCCGTGGAACAGGAACACGGCCCTTTAAGTGCGACAGATAGTCAACGCTGATTACCAAGGAGTTGTTACTATGAGTCGGGATGGGTTCGCAGGAAAACTCTCCCTGCATCTCTAACTTTCATCCAAGCTCTCACTGAGAGGCCGACAGGATTACTTAAAATTCCAGTCCCATTGCGAAGAGTAATACCCTCCATGAGAGACTCTCTCAAACTTATGACACTTCTCTGCCAACCTCCTGTGACGAAAGGCAAAGAATGACTGGGGGATGAGGGAAGTGGGGGAGGTATTTAAGCCTTTGGCTGGGGTGTCTTTGTCTCCTCCTGGTTAGCCAGGTTCTGCATTTCCCAAAAGTAATGAATGCAGCTGTGGACTCTTCCCTTTGAAGAAGAAAATTCTGTTCTTGCTGTTACTTACTTCTCCCTTCTCATTTCTGATGAGTGTGTTGAATTCCTTCCCCTCCAAGCACAGAAAGTCCTCACCAGGCAGCAGGATCCCACACTTGGTGGCAATAGCACGAGCAGTATTTATATTGTCGCCAGTCACCATACGCACGGTGATCCCAGCACGTTGGCACTTTAGGATAGCGTCAGGCACCTTTAAAAGAGGAAAAAAACAAACACATTTTCAACTATGTGTGGAAGGTCTGGGGGATAAAAAGTATATAAAAGTGGAGGAAATTAAGGAAAATAACAATGAGAGAAGTAGAAAAGGGGTAATGTGAAATTTGGGTTGAACAAAAACTATATAAAGGAAAACAAACTAGTATTACCTCTGGTCTGACTGGATCTTCAATTCCCACCACATTGATACAAGTGAGGTCGGACAGGATTTCGCCCTCGTTGTCCCAATCAGGCTCAGTTCCTGCAGGAAAGTCACGATACGCCAGGCAGATTGTGCGCAGTCCATCACATGCCATGGGCTCAATCACCTTCTTTACCATTTCATCCCGATCCTTTGCCTTGAAGGGACATACCTCCCCACTCTGGTCCAGGAGCCGTGTGCATCTTTATTATATAGGAGAGATGTGTTTGTTTTTATTTATAAAAAAAACATCCGCATAAGTGGAGACTGAATGGAGATTAGCCCCTAAAGCACAGTAAAATCTAGCTAAATACACAAAAAAACTATAAAGGAAAAGCTTCATTGCAGGCTTTTCCATTGGGGTTTTCCCAGGAATTTTAACAGACCTTCCCAGAAGCAAAAGATATTTAGCTGAAAGAAAAACTAGATATATTCAATATCGATGATGAATGCATTAAGAGTAATTTTTAGAATGACATCTTTTTAATGTCTAAACACTTCATTGTCATCCCAAAAAAAGCTAATTCTTACCATACTTTAAAAAAAAAAAAAAGTCCAGGTTATAGTAATTAAAAATGTGATCTGAGCTATATTTGACCTTTTTTAAGACAAAAAATAGAGTGAATTGAAAGTTTAACACAAACAAAAAGATAAGATTTATATTTTCTTAAAAGCTAAACATAATCAAGGTTACCTGAGCAGTATCACATTTGATTTTGACTCTCTGCAATCTCCTCCATTTCATTATATTTTTATGTATACTGGTTCTGTGTTATCATATTTGACTTTATATATAAACTGTATATGGAATTCATAACTTTTCTTCATTAGAAAAAAAGTGAACATCTAGTCTACTATGTGGAGATGAATGTTTGTACTGCTAAATCTTCATTGTTTGCAATCTTGTGCATAAACCTTAATAAAAAATAAATTTAAACCCCCCCCCATCAAATTAGAATGTTATTAATCAGCAAATCGTATCTGTTTCCACAGCTTTGTTTTTCCCCCTAATGTGAAATGTAATTTGATGGATTTTTAACTTTTTTGTTGTTAAAAAGTTGCCGGAGAAAGGTTTTCTGATGGTTTTTGAAAACCTCTTTCAAATTGCCCCCATGCAAGGTTTAAGGGGTGTGATTGAATTACAAATGCAATCGAAAAATGAGTTAGAAGAGGGTTATCAAGAGGTATTCCAATGGATTGAAAAGGCTTTAAATTTAAAAAAAACCCTGTGAAAAACCATGTGAAACATTTTGCACAGGAATTCTAATAGACTGTAACGGGGCACATTTTGGATCTCGTGTTTACAAGCCTAGAAAATTCCCTATTACTTCCTGCATTGATCCCCGTCCTTACTTGCGTAGGATGATTTCAGAGGCCCCCTTGCTGAACATGCGAAATCCTCCTGAAGGGTCAGCTAGGACTGTGCTCATTGACTTGCGCACAGAGTTGAAGGTGTAAACCTTGTAGAGTTTCTCCTCAGGGATTTCATTCCGTACCGCTTGGTAATCCTGCTTTAGGTCTAACACAAAGCCGAGCAGGGCACATTCTGTTTTGTTACCCACCTGTCTGGGGAGACCACCCTCCTTTTCTGGAGGCTGAAAAAAAAAATAAGAGTATAAAAAGGCCATATATAAGACACATATACACTTTAAAATTAGGAGGGAGGTAAGATAAGGAGCGTGTCTGCAGCTTTATATGGTGGCAGTTTTGTAACACTGTTATCAACTTGCAAGAGAACTAGAGGGTAGCACTATTTCCTGTCAACACCTACCTAGGTATCTCCTCAGCAAAGAATAACATGAGAACGAAGCAAATTTGATAATAGAATTGGAAACGTTTTTAAAATGTTATTCTGACTCACAAAAGAAAAATGTTGGGTTTCATGTCCCTTTAAAAGGTATCTGCTATTGCTATGACAACTGCCTGGAAAATAGACAAATCTTTCATATGCATGATATAAAATATTATTAAACATTTGTGGGGTGAAAAAAAATAAAAAGTTGTGGCAAAAAAAAATAAAAAAAAATCCTGTAAACTAGGTTTTAAAAATGCTACAAATGAAATAGCTGGTTTGAGCAATTTGCAGAATATTGATTTTTTTTTAACCCGCTTATACAATGAGTGAGTGTCTGTGCTAGCTGGAACACTTGGTGTATAATACAGCCATGTGATTGTGCATAGAAGCCAACGGGTATCATTTCATTTCTGCACTGTTACATTATTTTGTTTTGTGTTTTTTCAGGCTGCAGATTACTTAAGGGCAGGTCTTTTTTTGTGGGGGTAGTACTCACCGGTACTACCACCTCTGCCATCTCATAACAGGTAATATTATTTGTAATCGTCATGTAAATAAATTTGCCCCATTGCTTTTCTCAAAGTTCCTGAGCACAATGGGCTCGATTTATGAAGCTAGGGCAGACAGGGCGTACATATGCACCCCTGTCCCCCCCCAGCATTGCACAACAGCCCTATTTTGCGCTCTTGTGCAACACCGCCATGATTGGCTGAGCGCAGGCAGGAGCTGTCAATCTCCCCGGTCGGACGAGACCAGGGAGATTGAAATTCTCCACCTAAGAGTTGGAGAACAGGGCAGGGACTGACTGCAGGTTCCCTTGTGCAAAAAAAAGCATTGCTTAAAAGGGACATTAAACTCAAAACATTTCTTTCATGATTCAGCATACAATTTTCCAATTTACTTCTATTATCTATTTTTCTTTGTTTTCTGATTATCCTTTGTTGAAAAGCAGGAAGGTACGTTCAGGTGTGTGCACGTGTGTTCAGCACTATACAGCAGCAGTTTTGCAACAATGTAATACATTAGCAAGAGCACTAGATGGCAGCACTATTTCCGCTCATTTAGTTCTCCAAACGTGCACGCTACCTATCTAGATATCTCTTCAACAAAGAACAACATGAGAACGATACAAATTTGATAATAGAAGTCAATAGGAAACATTTTTATCATTGTATTCTCTATCTGACTCATGAAAGAAAGAAAGAAAAAATTACATAAAGTGATATTTTTTTGTTTGCCAGATAGATATATATATATATATATATATATATATAAAAAAAATAAAAAAAAAAAAATATATATATATATATATATATATATATATATATATATATATATATATATAAAATATATATATCTATATATATATATATAAAATATATATATAAAACAATTAGCCTGTGGCCCAGCACTCCAACCAAGGTGGTGTGTAGTAGAACTGGGTGCAATCCTCAAAGAATAACTATGTAGATCCGTGTCAAGAAGGGTACTCTCAGGATTTGTAAATTCAAATACAATGACTTTATTCGTACATCAACAAAGAATGGTCGACGTTTCGGCTCCTATCCGAGCCTTCATCAGGATATATTAAATCTGAAAACAAAAACATAAAACAAAACAAATATAATAGACATTATCAGTTAAATTATTCATCCATACCACTCAGAGGGCGAATGTCTGGGTGGTATGGATGAATAATTTAACTGATAATATTTTTAAATTATGGATATAAAGGTTGGTGATGGGTAGTTCTGTTGTTTGTCCTCACGTAAATGTCTATTATATTTGTTTTGTTTTATGTGTTTGTTTTCAGATTTAATATGTCCTGATGAAGGCTTGGATAGGAGCCAAAACGTTGACCATTCTTTGTTGATGTACGAATAAAATCATTGTATTTGAATTTACAAATCCTGAGAGTGCCCTTCTTGACACGGATCTATATCTATCTATCTATCTATCTATCTATCTATCTATCTATCTATCTATATATATATATATATATATATATATATATATATATATATATATATATATATTTGTGTGTATATATTTTTTTCAGGATTTTTTTTGTATTTAACTTATCTAGATAAGACTATCACTATCAGAAGTTCAAAAAAGATCTCTTTAATTATCAAATTGACTTTGTTCAAGAGCACACTTAGGTAGGTTGAGGTGCATGCAGATATCTTGAGCACCATATGGCAGCAGTTGTTATAGTCTGACAGAAACCTTTGTAAAAGAGCTAAGTGCAAACAAACAAAAAAACAGAATTTATGTTTACCTGATAAATTACTTTCTCCAACGGTGTGTCCGGTCCACGGCGTCATCCTTACTTGTGGGATATTCTCTTCCCCAACAGGAAATGGCAAAGAGCCCAGCAAAGCTGGTCACATGATCCCTCCTAGGCTCCGCCTACCCCAGTCATTCGACCGACGTAAAGGAGGAATATTTGCATAGGAGAAACCATATGATACCGTGGTGACTGTAGTTAAAGAAAATAAATTATCAGACCTGATTAAAAAACCAGGGCGGGCCGTGGGCCCGACACACCGTTGGAGAAAGTAATTTATCAGGTAAACATAAATTCTGTTTTCTCCAACATAGGTGTGTCCGGTCCACGGCGTCATCCTTACTTGTGGGAACCAATACCAAAGCTTTAGGACACGGATGAAGGGAGGGAGCAAATCAGGTCACCTAAATGGAAGGCACCACGGCTTGCAAAACCTTTCTCCCAAAAATAGCCTCAGAAGAAGCAAAAGTATCAAACTTGTAAAATTTGGTAAAAGTGTGCAGTGAAGACCAAGTCGCTGCCCTACATATCTGATCAACAGAAGCCTCGTTCTTGAAGGCCCATGTGGAAGCCACAGCCCTAGTGGAATGAGCTGTGATTCTTTCAGGAGGCTGCCGTCCGGCAGTCTCATAAGCCAATCTGATGATGCTTTTAATCCAAAAAGAGAGAGAGGTAGAAGTTGCTTTTTGACCTCTCCTTTTACCAGAATAAACAACAAACAAGGAAGATGTTTGTCTAAAATCCTTTGTAGCATCTAAATAGAATTTTAGAGCGCGAACAACATCCAAATTGTGTAACAAACGTTCCTTCTTTGAAACTGGATTCGGACACAAAGAAGGCACGACAATCTCCTGGTTAATGTTTTTGTTAGAAACAACTTTCGGAAGAAAACCAGGTTTAGTACGTAAAACCACCTTATCTGCATGGAACACCAGATAAGGAGGAGAACACTGCAGAGCAGATAACTCTGAAACTCTTCTAGCAGAAGAAATTGCAACCAAAAACAAAACTTTCCAAGATAATAACTTAATATCAACGGAATGTAAGGGTTCAAACGGAACCCCCTGAAGAACTGAAAGAACTAAGTTGAGACTCCAAGGAGGAGTCAAAGGTTTGTAAACAGGCTTGATTCTAACCAGAGCCTGAACAAAGGCTTGAACATCTGGCACAGCTGCCAGCTTTTTGTGAAGTAACACAGACAAGGCAGAAATCTGTCCCTTCAAGGAACTTGCAGATAATCCTTTCTCCAATCCTTCTTGAAGAAAGGATAGAATCTTAGGAATTTTTACCTTGTCCCAAGGGAATCCTTTAGATTCACACCAACAGATATATTTATTCCATATTTTGTGGTAAATTTTTCTAGTTACAGGCTTTCTGGCCTGAACAAGAGTATCAATAACAGAATCTGAGAACCCTCGTTTTGATAAGATCAAGCGTTCAATCTCCAAGCAGTCAGTTGGAGAGAGACCAGATTCGGATGTTCGAACGGACCTTGAACAAGAAGGTCTCGTCTCAAAGGTAGCTTCCATGGTGGAGCCGATGACATATTCACCAGATCTGCATACCAAGTCCTGCGTGGCCACGCAGGAGCTATCAAGATCACCGATGCCCGCTCCTGATTGATCCTGGCTACCAGCCTGGGGATGAGAGGAAACGGCGGGAATACATAAGCTAGTTTGAAGGTCCAAGGTGCTACTAGTGCATCTACTAGAGTCGCCTTGGGATCCCTGGATCTGGACCCGTAGCAAGGAACCTTGAAGTTCTGACGAGAGGCCATCAGATCCATGTCTGGAATGCCCCACAGTTGAGTAATTTGGGCAAAGATTTCCGGATGGAGTTCCCACTCCCCCGGATGTAATGTCTGACGACTCAGAAAATCCGCTTCCCAATTTTCCACTCCTGGGATGTGGATTGCAGACAGGTGGCAGGAGTGAGTCTCCGCCCATTGAATGATTTTGGTCACTTCTTCCATCGCCAGGGAACTCCTTGTTCCCCCCTGATGGTTGATGTACGCAACAGTCGTCATGTTGTCTGATTGAAACCGTATGAACTTGGCCTTTGCTAGCTGAGGCCAAGCCTTGAGAGCATTGAATATCGCTCTTAGTTCCAGAATGTTTATCGGGAGAAAAGATTCTTCCCGAGACCATAGACCCTGAGCTTTCAGGGGTCCCCAGACCGCGCCCCAGCCCATCAGACTGGCGTCGGTCGTGACAATGACCCACTCTGGCCTGCGGAAGTTCATCCCTTGTGACAGGTTGTCCAGGGACAGCCACCACCGGAGTGAATCTCTGGTCCTCTGATTTACTCGTATCGTCGGAGACAAGTCTGTATAGTCCCCATTCCACTGACTGAGCATGCACAGTTGTAATGGTCTTAGATGAATGCGCGCAAAAGGAACTATGTCCATTGCCGCTACCATCAAACCTATTACTTCCATGCACTGCGCTATGGAAGGAAGAGGAACGGAATGAAGTATTTGACAAGAGTTTAGAAGTTTTGTTTTTCTGGCCTCTGTCAGAAAAATCCTCATTTCTAAGGAGTCTATTATTGTTCCCAAGAAGGGAACCCTTGTTGACGGAGATAGAGAACTCTTTTCTACGTTCACTTTCCATCCGTGAGATCTGAGAAAGGCCAGGACTATGTCCGTGTGAGCCTTTGCTTGAGGAAGGGACGACGCTTGAATCAGAATGTCGTCCAAGTAAGGTACTACTGCAATGCCCCTTGGTCTTAGCACCGCTAGAAGGGACCCTAGTACCTTTGTGAAAATCCTTGGAGCAGTGGCTAATCCGAAAGGAAGTGCCACGAACTGGTAATGCTTGTCCAGGAATGCGAACCTTAGGAACCGATGATGTTCCTTGTGGATAGGAATATGTAGATACGCATCCTTTAAATCCACCGTGGTCATGAATTGACCTTCCTGGATGGAAGGAAGAATTGTTCGAATGGTTTCCATTTTGAACGATGGAACCTTGAGAAACTTGTTTAGGATCTTGAGATCTAAGATTGGTCTGAACGTTCCCTCTTTTTTGGGAACTACGAACAGATTGGAGTAGAACCCCATCCCTTGTTCTCCTAATGGAACAGGATGAATCACTCCCATTTTTAACAGGTCTTCTACACAATGTAAGAATGCCTGTTTTTTTATGTGGTCTGAAGACAATTGAGACCTGTGGAACCTCCCCCTTGGGGGAAGCCCCTTGAATTCCAGAAGATAACCTTGGGAGACTATTTCTAGTGCCCAAGGATCCAGAACATCTCTTGCCCAAGCCTGAGCGAAGAGAGAGAGTCTGCCCCCCACCAGATCCGGTCCCGGATCGGGGGCCAACATTTCATGCTGTCTTGGTAGCAGATGCAGGTTTCTTGGCCTGCTTTCCCTTGTTCCAGCCTTGCATTGGTCTCCAGGCTGGCTTGGCTTGAGAAGTATTACCCTCTTGCTTAGAGGACGTAGTACTTGGGGCTGGTCCGTTTCTACGAAAGGGACGAAAATTAGGTTTATTTTTGGCCTTGAAAGACCTATCCTGAGGAAGGGCGTGGCCCTTACCCCCAGTGATATCAGAGATAATCTCTTTCAAGTCAGGGCCAAACAGCGTTTTCCCCTTGAAAGGAATGTTAAGCAATTTGTTCTTGGAAGACGCATCCGCTGACCAAGATTTCAACCAAAGCGCTCTGCGCGCCACAATAGCAAACCCAGAATTTTTCGCCGCTAACCTAGCCAATTGCAAAGTGGCGTCTAGGGTGAAAGAATTAGCCAATTTGAGAGCACGGATTCTGTCCATAATCTCCTCATAAGGAGGAGAATCACTAGTGATCGCCTTTTCTAGCTCATCGAACCAGAAGCACGCGGCTGTAGTGACAGGGACAATGCATGAAATTGGTTGTAGAAGGTAACCTTGCTGAACAAACATCTTTTTAAGCAAACCTTCTAATTTTTTTATCCATAGGATCTTTGAAAGCACAACTATCTTCTATGGGTATAGTGGTGCGTTTGTTTAAAGTAGAAACCGCCCCCTCGACCTTGGGGACTGTCTGCCATAAGTCCTTTCTGGGGTCGACCATAGGAAACAATTTTTTAAATATGGGGGGAGGGACGAAAGGTATACCGGGCCTTTCCCATTCTTTATTTACAATGTCCGCCACCCGCTTGGGTATAGGAAAAGCTTCTGGGGGCCCCGGGACCTCTAGGAACTTGTCCATTTTACATAGTTTCTCTGGGATGATCAAATTCTCACAATCATCCAGAGTGGATAACACCTCCTTAAGCAGAGCGCGGAGATGTTCCAACTTAAATTTAAATGTAATCACATCAGGTTCAGCTTGTTGAGAAATTTTCCCTGAATCTGAAATTTCTCCCTCAGACAAAACCTCCCTGGCCCCCTCAGACTGGTGTAGGGGCCCTTCAGAAACAATATCATCAGCGTCCTCATGCTCTTCAGTATTATCTAAAACAGAGCAGTCGCGCTTGCGCTGATAAGTGGGCATTTTGGCTAAAATGTTTTTGATAGAATTATCCATTACAGCCGTTAATTGTTGCATAGTAAGGAGTATTGGCGCGCTAGATGTACTAGGGGCCTCCTGAATGGGCAAGACTGGTGTAGACGAAGGAGGGGATGATGCAGTACCATGCTTACTCCCCTCACTTGAGGAATCATCTTGGGCATCATTTTCTCTAAATTTTGTGTCACATAAATCACATCTATTTAAATGAGAAGGAACCTTGGCTTCCCCACATTCAGAACACAGTCTATCTGGTAGTTCAGACATGTTAAACAGGCATAAACTTGATAACAAAGTACAAAAAACGTTTTAAAATAAAACCGTTACTGTCACTTTAAATTTTAAACTGAACACACTTTATTACTGCAATTGCGAAAAAGTATGAAGGAATTGTTCAAAATTCACCAAAATTTCACCACAGTGTCTTAAAGCCTTAAAAGTATTGCACACCAAATTTGGAAGCTTTAACCCTTAAAATAACGGAACCGGAGCCGTTTTTATCTTTAACCCCTTTACAGTCCCTGGTATCTGCTTTGCTGAGACCCAACCAAGCCCAAAGGGGAATACGATACCAAATGACGCCTTCAGAAAGTCTTTTCTATGTATCAGAGCTCCTCACACATGCGACTGCATGTCATGCTTCTCAAAAACAAGTGCGCAATACCGGCGCGAAAATGAGACTCTGCCTATGATTAGGGAAAGCCCCTAGAGAAAAAGGTGTCCAAAACAGTGCCTGCCGATATTATTTTACAAAATACCCAGATTAAAATGATTCCTCAAGGCTAAATATGTTTATATATGAATCGATTTAGCCCAGAAAATGTCTACAGTCTTAAAAAGCCCTTGTGAAGCCCTTATTTACTGTCTGTAACAAAAATGGCTTACCGGATCCCATAGGGAAAATGACAGCTTCCAGCATTACATCGTCTTGTTAGAATGTGTCATACCTCAAGCAGCAAAATTCTGCTCACTGTTCCCTCAACTGAAGTTAATTCCTCTCAACAGTCCTGTGTGGAACAGCCATCGATTTTAGTAACGGTTGCTAAAATCATTTTCCTCTTACAAACAGAAATCTTCATCTCTTTTCTGTTTCAGAGTAAATAGTACATACCAGCACTATTTTAAAATAACAAACTCTTGATTGAATAATAAAAAACATAATTTATGCTTACCTGATAAATTCCTTTCTTCTGTTGTGTGATCAGTCCACGGGTCATCATTACTTCTGGGATATTATCTGCTCCCCTACAGGAAGTGCAAGAGGATTCACCCAGCAGAGTTGCTATATAGCTCCTCCCCTCTACGTCACCTCCAGTCATTCGACCAAAGACCAACGAGAAAGGAGAAGCCAAGGGTGTAGTGGTGACTGGATTATAATTTAAAAAATATTTACCTGCCTTAAAAAACAGGGCGGGCCGTGGACTGATCACACAACAGAAGAAAGGAATTTATCAGGTAAGCATAAATTATGTTTTCTTCTGTTATGTGTGATCAGTCCACGGGTCATCATTACTTCTGGGATACCAATACCAAAGCAAAAGTACACGGATGACGGGAGGGATAGGCAGGCTCATTATACAGAAGGAACCACTGCCTGAAGAACCTTTCTCCCAAAAATAGCCTCCGAAGAAGCAAAAGTGTCAAATTTGTAAAATTTGGAAAAAGTATGAAGCGAAGACCAAGTTGCAGCCTTGCAAATCTGTTCAACAGAGGCCTCATTCTTAAAGGCCCAAGTGGAAGCCACAGCTCTAGTAGAATGAGCTGTAATTCTTTCAGGAGGCTGCTGTCCAGCAGTCTCATAGGCTAAACGAATTATGCTACGAAGCCAGAAGGAGAGAGAGGTAGCCGAAGCCTTATGACCTCTCCTCTGACCAGAGTACACGACAAACAGGGAAGACGTTTGTCGAAAATCCTTAGTTGCCTGCAAGTAGAACTTGAGGGCACGAACTACATCCAGATTGTGTAGAAGACGTTCCTTCTTTGAAGAAGGATTTGGACACAAGGATGGAACAACAATCTCTTGATTGATATTCCTGTTAGTGACTACCTTAGGTAAGAACCCAGGTTTAGTACGCAGAACTACCTTGTCTGAGTGAAAGATCAGATAAGGAGAATCACAATGTAAGGCTGATAATTCAGAGACTCTTCGAGCCGAGGAAATAGCCATTAAAAATAGAACTTTCCAAGATAACAATTTTATATCAATGGAATGAAGGGGTTCGAACGGAACGCCCTGTAAAACGTTAAGAACTAAGTTTAAACTCCATGGCGGAGCAACAGTTTTAAACACAGGCTTGATCCTAGCTAAAGCCTGACAAAATGCCTGGACGTCTGGATTTTCTGACAGACGCTTGTGTAACAAGATGGACAGAGCTGAGATCTGTCCCTTTAATGAGCTAGCCGATAAACCCTTTTCTAAACCTTCTTGTAGAAAGGACAATATCCTAGGAATCCTAACCTTACTCCAGGAGTAATCTTTGGATTCACACCAGTATAGGTATTTACGCCATATTTTATGGTAAATCTTTCTGGTAACAGGCTTCCTAGCCTGTATCAGGGTATCAATAACCGACTCAGAAAAACCACGTTTTGATAAAATCAAGCGTTCAATTTCCAAGCAGTCAGCTTCAGAGAAGTTAGATTTTGATGTTTGAATGGACCCTGAATCAGAAGGTCCTGTCTTAGAGGTAGAGACCAAGGCGGACAGGATGACATGTCCACTAGATCTGCATACCAAGTCCTGCGTGGCCATGCAGGTGCTATTAGAATCACTGATGCTCTCTCCTGTTTGATTTTGGCAATCAATCGAGGAAGCAGCGGGAAGGGTGGAAACACATAAGCCATCCTGAAGTTCCAAGGTGCTGTCAAAGCATCTATCAGAACCGCTCCCGGATCCCTGGATCTGGATCCGTAGCGAGGAAGTTTGGCGTTCTGGCGAGACGCCATGAGATCTATATCTGGTTTGCCCCAACGTCGAAGTATTTGGGCAAAGACCTCCGGATGAAGTTCCCACTCCCCCGGATGAAACGTCTGGCGACTCAAGAAATCCGCCTCCCAGTTCTCCACTCCCGGGATGTGGATTGCTGACAGGTGGCAAGAGTGAGACTCTGCCCAGCGAAATATCTTTGATACTTCCATCATTGCTAGGGAGCTTCTTGTCCCTCCCTGATGGTTGATGTAAGCTACAGTCGTGATGTTGTCCGACTGAAACCTGATGAACCCCCGAGTTTTTAACTGGGGCCAAGCTAGAAGGGCATTGAGAACTGCTCTCAATTCCAGAATGTTTATTGGCAGGAGACTTTCCTCCTGACTCCATTGTCCCTGAGCCTTCAGAGAATTCCAGACAGCGCCCCAACCTAGTAGGCTGGCGTCTGTTGTTACAATTGTCCAGTCCGGCCTGCTGAATGGCATCCCCCTGGACAGATGTGGCCGAGAAAGCCACCATAGAAGAGAGTTTCTGGTCTCTTGATCCAGATTCAGAGTGGGGGACAAATCTGAGTAATCCCCATTCCACTGACTCAGCATGCACAATTGCAGCGGTCTGAGATGTAGGCGTGCAAAGGGTACTATGTCCATTGCTGCTACCATTAAGCCGATCACCTCCATGCATTGAGCTACTGACGGGAGTTGAATGGAATGAAGGACACGGCATGCATTTAGAAGCTTTGTTAATCTGTCTTCTGTCAGATAAATCTTCATTTCTACAGAATCTATAAGAGTCCCCAAGAATTGAACTCTTGTGAGAGGAAAGAGAGAACTCTTCTTTTCGTTCACTTTCCATCCATGCGACCTTAGAAATGCCAGAACTAACTCTGTATGAGACTTGGCAGTTTGAAAGCTTGAAGCTTGTATCAGAATGTCGTCTAGGTACGGAGCTACCGAAATTCCTCGCGGTCTTAGTACCGCCAGAAGGGCACCCAGAACCTTTGTGAAGATTCTTGGAGCCGTAGCCAATCCGAATGGAAGGGCTACAAACTGGTAATGCCTGTTTAAGAAGGCAAACCTTAGATACCGGTAATGATCTTTGTGAATCGGTATGTGAAGGTAAGCATCCTTTAAATCCACTGTGGTCATGTACTGACCCTTTTGGATCATGGGTAAGGTTGTCCGAATAGTTTCCATTTTGAACGATGGAACTCTTAGGAATTTGTTTAGGATCTTTAAATCCAAGATTGGCCTGAAAGTTCCCTCTTTTTTGGGAACCACAAACAGGTTTGAGTAAAACCCTTGTCCTTGTTCCGACCGCGGAACCGGATGGATCACTCCCATTAATAATAGGTCTTGTACACAGCGTAGAAACGCGTCTTTCTTTATTTGGTTTGTTGACAACCTTGACAGATGAAATCTCCCTCTTGGGGGAGAGAATTTGAAGTCTAGAAGGTATCCCTGAGATATGATCTCTAGCGCCCAGGGATCCTGGACATCTCTTGCCCAAGCCTGGGCGAAGAGAGAGAGTCTGCCCCCCACTAGATCCGGTCCCGGATCGGGGGCCCTCGGTTCATGCTGTCTTAGGGGCAGCAGCAGGTTTCCTGGCCTGCTTGCCCTTATTCCAGGACTGGTTAGGTTTCCAGCCTTGTCTGTAACGAGCAACAGCTCCTTCCTGTTTTGGTGCAGTGGAAGTTGATGCTGTTCCTGCTTTGAAATTCCGAAAGGGACGAAAAATAGACTGTCTAGCCTTAGCTTTGGCTTTGTCTTGAGGTAGAGCGTGGCCCTTACCCCCTGTAATGTCAGCAATAATTTCTTTCAAACCGGGCCCAAATAAAGTTTGCCCCTTGAAAGGTATATTAAGTAATTTGGACTTAGAAGTTACATCAGCCGACCAGGATTTTAGCCACAGCGCCCTACGTGCCTGAATGGCGAATCCTGAATTCTTAGCCGTAAGTTTGGTTAAATGTACTACGGCCTCCGAAATGAATGAATTAGCTAGTTTAAGGACTCTAAGCCTGTCCGTAATGTCGTCCAGCGTAGCTGAACTAAGGTTCTCTTCCAGAGACTCAATCCAAAATGCTGCCGCAGCCGTAATCGGCGCGATGCATGCAAGGGGTTGCAATATAAAACCTTGTTGAACAAACATTTTCTTAAGGTAACCCTCTAATTTTTTATCCATAGGATCTGAAAAAGCACAGCTATCCTCCACCGGGATAGTGGTGCGCTTAGCTAAAGTAGAAACTGCTCCCTCCACCTTAGGGACCGTTTGCCATAAGTCCCGTGTGGTGGCGTCTATTGGAAACATCTTTCTAAATATTGGAGGGGGTGAGAACGGCACACCGGGTCTATCCCACTCCTTAGTAACAATTTCAGTTAATCTCTTAGGTATAGGAAAAACGTCAGTACTCGCCGGTACCGCAAAGTATTTATCCAACCTACACATTTTCTCTGGTATTGCAACAGTGTTACAATCGTTAAGAGCCGCTAAGACCTCCCCTAGTAATACACGGAGGTTTTCCAATTTAAATTTAAAATTTGAAATATCTGAATCCAATCTGCTTGGATCAGAACCGTCACCTACAGAATGAAGCTCTCCGTCCTCATGCTCTGCAAGCTGTGACGCAGTATCAGACATGGCCCTAGAATTATCAGCGCACTCTGTTCTCACCCCAGAGTGATCACGCTTGCCTCTTAGTTCTGGTAATTTAGCCAAAACTTCAGTCATAACAGTAGCCATATCTTGTAATGTTATCTGTAATGGCTGCCCAGATGTACTAGGCGCCATAATATCACGCACCTCCCGGGCGGGAGATGCAGGTACTGACACGTGAGGCGAGTTAGTCGGCATAACTCTCCCCTCGCTGTTTGGTGAAATTTGTTCAATTTGTACAGATTGGCTTTTATTTAAAGTAGCATCAATACAGTTAGTACATAAATTTCTATTGGGCTCCACCTTGGCATTGGAACAAATGACACAGGTATCTTCCTCTGAATCAGACATGTTTAACACACTAGCAATAAACATGCAACTCGGTTACAATCTTATTTAACAAAAACGTACTGTGCCTCAAGAAGCACTAAACGATTAAATGACAGTTGAAATAATGAACTGAAAAACAGTTATAGCATCACACTTTAAAAACAACACAACTTTTTAGCAAAGGTTTGTTCCCATTAGTAAAATAACACTAATTTAAACATAAAAATTACAGAGCAACGTTTTAAATCACAGTCACTATATAAGTCTCACAGCTCTGCTGAGAGAATCTACCTCCCTTCAAAGAAGTTTGAAGACCTCTGAGTTCTGTTAGAGATGAACCGGATCATGCAGAAAATACAAGAGTAACTGACTGGAAATTTTTGATGCGTAGCAAAGAGCGCCAAAAACGGCCCCTCCCTCTCACACACAGCAGTGAGAGAGAAACGAAACTGTCATAATTAAAACAAGCAAACTGCCAAGTGGAAAAATAATGCCCAAATATTTATTCACTCAGTACCTCATTAATGCAAACGATTCTACATTCCAGCAAAAACGTTTAACATGAAAAACACCTATTAAAAGGTTTAATGTACTTTTACAGAGTAATTCCGGTGAAATACCATCCCCAGAATACTAAAGTGTAGAGTATACATACATGTTCATTATAACGGTATGGCAGGATCTTTTCATCAATTCCATTCAGAAAATAAAAACTGCTACATACCTCAATGCAGATTCAACTGCCCGCTGTCCCCTGATCTGAAGTTTTTTACCTCCCTCAGATGGCCGAGAAACAGCAATATGATCTTAACTACTCCGGTTAAAATCATAAGAAAAACTCTGGTAGATTCTTCTTCAAACTCTGCCAGAGAGGTAATAACACGCTCCGGTGCTATTGTAAAATAACAAACTTTTGATTGAAGTTCTAAAAACTAAGTATAATCACCATAGTCCTCTCACACCTCCTATCTAGTCTTTGGGTGCAAGAGAATGACTGGAGGTGACGTAGAGGGGAGGAGCTATATAGCAACTCTGCTGGGTGAATCCTCTTGCACTTCCTGTAGGGGAGCAGATAATATCCCAGAAGTAATGATGACCCGTGGACTGATCACACATAACAGAAGAAACTACAGTTAAACACTAAAAAACTCTAAGCCATCTCCGTGGAGATGTTGCCTGTACAACGGCAAAGAGAATGACTGGGGTAGGCGGAGCCTAGGAGGGATCATGTGACCAGCTTTGCTGGGCTCTTTGCCATTTCCTGTTGGGGAAGAGAATATCCCACAAGTAAGGATGACGCCGTGGACCGGACACACCTATGTTGGAGAAAAGGCAGCGGAACACTTTCTGATGCAACTGCTCCTACTGCGCATTGTGCAGGAGTTCGCAACTCTTATATGTGTGCAAGTCTGTAAGTGATGCAGGGGGCAGGGAAATTATTAATAACTTTGCCAGAAAAAAATCTAGTGGAGAAAGGGATAAACATAAGGATGCGTTTATTGATGTTTATGACTATTGTAACAAGTTTTATATAATCATTTTATTTTACTACTTAGTTATTATTTTAAATAAAGTTATTTTATGTATATATATATATATATATATATATACACACACATATATATATGTATGTGTGTGTATGTATATATATATATATATATATATATATATATATATATAGTATAACAGTTAGCCCGTGGCCCAGCACTTGAACCTAGGTGGTGTGTAGTAGACCTGGGTGCAATCCTCAGAGAGTAACTATGTAGACCCGTATCAAGAAGGGCACTCTCAGGATTTGTAAGTTCAAATGAAAAAGCTTTATTCGTACATCAACAAAGAATGATCGACGTTTCAGCCCTTATTCGGGCCTTCATCAGGACATATTAAATCTGCAAACGGCTGTATAGCCAAACTCCCAAAGAGGAAAAAAGACGTGTGTATATATATATATATATATATATATATATATATATTTATATATTAAGGGAACACATAACCAATCAGTAATAAAATAGTGATTATGCTGATACAAAAGAGAAAGAAGAAATGAGAGGGGAGGGGAAAAGAAAATGAAAGTAGATCTAAAAAGAGGGAAATATGTTGCCCCTTTTCCTGTACGACACTATATTAACATGTCTAGAAACAGGCCATTTGCTTTTTGCGAGTCCATAACTTAGGTGCAATGTTCGTCTCCCTTACCAAGATCTTGGATGTATACGCAGAGTTGACAGAGATTCCATTAATCATCATTTCCAGAAGTTTGGAATTTATAGTTTCAGGATCAGGAATCTGTCTATGGTGTGTGCCACCTATATATGCTTGTACCACTGTCATACGGTTCATGGTTAACGTGCCAGTTTTGTCTGAGCAGATGGCAGTGGCATTGCCCATTGTCTCACAGGCATCCAAGTGACGTACAAGGTTATTATCCTTCATCATTTTCTGAAGAAGACGAGATATTAGTTACGTAGTGAAACCAGACAGTGTAACAATCATATGCATGTTTAGGCAGAACAAGTTGTATTCCTACTAAATATAACAACTCTCTCTTACACAAGGGGTGTATTTGGACCTAGGTAAACCAAGCCTGTGACTATGGCATCAGGATGGGAGGGAGGGGCACATTTTGAGAGATTGTTCTTTGGCATGATACCAACTCACTTCTATGTTATCCAGATGTTTTAAATTCTTACAAAACAATTAACCCCTGGTTGTCTAGTGGGGGTGCATGATCCTCCATGTGTCCCCGGCATATGGTTATGAGAAATATATAAGCTATATTTGAGCTAACTGTTTTTGTGTGTGGGAGTTCCATATTTGTGCATTAAGCAGGAAAAAATGAATATAACTGACAACTATGCACTTATTATTCGAATAAGATATATCACGCTGGCCTAATCATCTTATTCTCACCTTGACAGAGTACGCCAGTGATATGGTGACCGCAAGAGGCAGCCCTTCAGGGACAGCCACCACTAGCACAGTGACACCAATGATGAAGAACTTGACAAAGTACTGGATGTAGATAGGGGTGCATTCTGCCAGCCAGGGGCGCCCCAGCACACCAAAGTTATAAATAACAAAGTACAGCACCAGAATGATCACGGTGACAGCAGACATAATAAGACCTGAAAAAATCCAGGAGAAGTTTCAAAATACATTACTGTGTTCCACAATATTACATTCTAGTAATTACAGATATTTGCTTCACCTCCTGCTGAGGCTACGAGAAAACTGAAGTTGTTTTAAACCACATTCTGAGAACAGGATTATGAAAGCTTGTACTCCCCTAAGAGGGACATGAAACCCAATTTCTTTCTCTCATAAATCAGACAGAGCATGCACTTGTAAATAACTTTCCAATTAATTTATATTGACTTGTTCTTTTTGTTAAAAACAAAGGTAGGCTCAGAAGCTGCTGGTTGGTGGATGCATATATATGCCCCTTGTCATTGGCTTACAGCTAACTCCCAGGAGTGCATTACAGCTCCTTCAACAAAAGATATAAAGAGAACAAAGCAAATTTGATAATAGAAGTAAATTGGAAAGTTGTTTAAAATTGCATGATCTATCTGAATCATGAAATAAAAATGTTGGGTTTCATGTCCCTTTAATTGTTGATATATATGTAACATTGTAGGATATCACACTAAGCGCATTTTAAAAGTGTTGTGAGAAAACCTGTTTATGAATGAGTAATTAGAGGGTTATGTGATTTGTGCTCTACCCATGATGCCCACAATCAGTACCTGCTTTGCCAATCTGCACTGCCAGTCGAGTGAGCTTTCCTTGCAAAACAGACTTCTCCTTCTTTGGAACTTTGTACACCTTTTTCTCCTTCTCCTCGCATTCCACTCCTTCCTCGCTCTTTAGGGGTTGGATTTCCAGGGCGACACCATCCTGAGCTTTGGCTAGACATGAAGGGAGAGAGAGGACAATATATCATGAGAATCTGAGATGAGAGGTGTACGCGTGATAAGAGACAAAGACCAAAAAAAAAGACACAGCAACATGATGTCACCAAACAACATGACAAAAACCCAACGGTAAGCTCAGACAGAGCGCTGTGCAAAAAGAATAACAGGTCATAGAGAAGACAGAAAAAAAAGGAAAGACAAAGAGAGTGAGAAGGAAGAAATGACAAACTAAAAAGAAGATTGAGAAGAGATAGAAATGTGTAGCTCAAAGAAAAGCAGAGAAAGGGGGGCTTGAAAATTCTCTCAAAATTAGAAGTTCGAAAAACATCCAGTTAGTGTTCGCTCTGTATTAAGGCAGGTGATAGCATTTAGATCGTTATGATTGAACATCAGGGAAGCTAAAGTGCATTGAGATTCCATGTCTCATTCATGACCAACAAGAAACTGTGTTATAACATGTTCCGGAAGTTGAGATTGATTAGTAATGAATCCCACTGCACTGCTATCTTACTGATGTTCTACGGCAGTAAATACATCAAAGTGGCAGACTCCTGGGAAAGAATAAACATAATCATTTACTGTACTAAAGAGCTCCTTTTGACTGTATCTCCTTATATTACTGTATCATCCACAACAGAGATATGGTGAGATATAAAATGGGTCCAATTTCTCAGAGAGGTTTTTAGCTGACAATTGTGATTTCAAATGCTCATAAACTCGTTCCCTTAGTGCAATAAAGTCATTAAGAAGAAAAGTCTTAAGTAGCTCTTGATACTGGCCCTGGCTACAAAATCTTGGTTTATTATCATTGTTCCCTTAATTATATCCCTTGTAATGATTTGTTTTTTTTTATATATATACTAATAAATTGTTTTACAGGAACATGTGACACTTGATGTGCCACCTCAAGAAAGTAGAACTCACTGAGGTGGCAGCTGTACAAGTGAGGAAAAAAAAAAAAAAAGAGGAAAAAATTAAATTCTCAAAGCCTTCAATTGAAAAGATTCAGACTGCTCTTGAAATTTGCAGACACCAGAAAGCATGAGAGTGAAAAATTAAAAGTTTTCAAAAGATGGAAAAAAATTTAGAAAAAGACAAGATTAGTGGGGAGAGTCACTGCTGTGAGGAAGAGAGAGTAAGAACATAAGATATCCCCAGGATAAAAGCTCAGAAATCACACAAGTGAAGACGCACAGACAAGACAAAGACAATGTAACATCACATCTAGGGACAGAGTGCGCCTAAAGCTGGTCAGCAGCCACACTCACTATACTGCAACTTGGGCTGGAAAAAAAAACAAACAATAGAAAAGCTACGGGTGATAGACAAGGAGAGCAGAGTATTGCCTGCCCTTTAAAACACTGGTTTGTAACCCTGCCATGTATTCCCAAAATCACAGGAAAGGAAGCCTCGACTCTCTGTGATCAGTTACAGCAGGCCATGTAGATAGATACTAGGCAGTCTCCGTAAAGACCCTTTGTACTTTCTGAATGGGAAATGTCTCGTCATAGGGGTAAAAAAAAACTGGATTTCTAAACTAGTGTTTGAAGGGAATTGGGTATTTAAAAAATTGTAATGAAAAACAGGCCCCTGCATTTTCTAAGGTGTTGCTGCTGCCTTGTAAACCACAGAGTTATGTTACGCCCTTTAGATAAAGCTCTTTTTAGGAGCCTATTTAAAAGAGCAGTGGTGGAATCCTATGGAAATTCAACTAAATAATGGATCTGGCTTCCAGCAGTGACCAATGCTGGTGAAAGTGTTCACACAAGGGGTAGTATGTGTGTAATAGTCCCTGTGAAATAGCATAAGGCTAGAAATTAATGTGCGGTTTACCTTTGTTGCGATTTTCAGAAGGTCCTGGTTTTTTACCTGTTCAAATAAAAAAGAAAAAAAAAAAGAAAAAAGGAGGAGGATTTCTGATCACTTTGACCTCACGAAGGAGAGAGCAGGAAAAAAACAACACACACTCCCAAAAAAAAAAAAAAAAAAATGAAAGAAGAAAGTGTAAGGGATAGAAAGTCTCTTTCCTGAAGAACTAACCAAAGAAGAGAAAATTGTGTTGGGAAGCAGACAGACCAAATGAGGAGACCGGCTGTGACAGTGAAAACTAAAAGGAGAGGGGAAATAAAAAGTGTAAAATGTACAAAAGTGTGAAATAAAGAATGTCAGCGACAGGGACGCACACAGACAGCACAAACATTAACTAAGTTTACCCTGTGAGAAGAACAAAAGAAGAAAGAAAATATGGAGGGATAAAGGTGAAAGAGAAACCAACGTAAAATGAAATGTGGGGTGAGTATGCGAGAGAGAGAAAAGAGTACTCCGTGTTCTCCACAGAAAACGTCGACAGCCAGGTGGCATTATGAAGTAGCTGGGTGGGGACAGGGTAAAATTGTAGAATATATCATTTTCAGCTAGCTATCAAAAGCACAAATTAATTGCATAATTTAGCATAAATGTATTTAATGATTATTTGTGCAAAAAAATTTAACATTTTTAATATTAGCTCATTTTAGATTAATATTGGCTAAAACTTTAGCCAGGTGGTCAGTAAAATAAGTCGGGTGGTGCACCCGCTAAAAAGGTCCTGTCGAGAACACGGATACTAGCCCACTCAGTGCTCTATACAGGACAGATTACATTTATTTATATTGTCATATCAATAACTTCCGTTTGTATCATTCACATTTCTATCCTTATTCACTGGTTTACACAAATTATGTATGTCTTGTTTGAGATATATATTTATATTTGTTTATTTACAGTTATGGTCTCCCATGACTGCACAGTACTTTTTTTGTTGAGTTTGGTGAGAGTTTAAATATTATCCATTTTGGCTGGTGTGGGTGGGCTGAGGAAGGGGAGTATTTTTTCCATGAAATACACTCATTTTAAAAAGAGAATTTATGCTTCTCTGAAAAATGTATTTCTTTCCGGATATGGTGGTTGGGAATACCACTCCTGGCCAGCAGGAGGCAGCAAAGAGCACCACAAACTTAAG
Organism: Bombina bombina; assembly: GCF_027579735.1. Classification (NCBI taxonomy): domain Eukaryota; kingdom Metazoa; phylum Chordata; class Amphibia; order Anura; family Bombinatoridae; genus Bombina; species Bombina bombina. The sequence continues at coordinate 464,446,081 of NC_069501.1, forward strand.
TATCACCCTTCCCACAACCCCCGGTCATTCGACCGAAGGAAAATGGAGAAAAAAAGAAGTAAACACAAGGTGTAGAGGTGACTGAGGTTTAGTAAAAAATAACGGTCTTGAAATGAAGAGCGGGACCGTGGACTCACCATATCCGGAAATAAATAAATTTATCAGGTAAGCATAAATTCTCTTTTCTTTCCTATGATATGGTGAGTCCACGGCTTCATCAATTACTGTTGGTAACCAATAGCCAAGCTACAGGACACAGATGAATAGGGAGGGACAAGACAGGTAGAACTAAACAGAAGGCACACTGCTTGAATAACCTAACTCCCAAAAGATGCCTCATCTGAGGCAAAGGTATCAAATTTGAAAAATTTTGAAAGAAAACCAAGTTACAACCTTGCAAATCTGTTCCACAAAGGCTTCATTCTTGAAAGCCCAAGAAGAGGAAACAGTCTCTGTAGCAGTAATTCTCTCAGAAGGCTGCTGTTCAGTAGTCTCATAAGTAAAACGAAAAATACTTCTCAACCAGAGAGAAAAAGAAGTAGCAGTAGCTTTCTGACCTTTCCGTTTCCCAGAGAAACAAACAGGGTCGAAGACTGGCGAAAATCCTTAGTCGCCTGTAAATAAAAATAAGTACGCAGAACATCCAAGTTAAGCAACAATGTTCTTTAGAGAAGGATGAGGACATAGAGAAGGAATCAAAATTTCCTGATTAACATATATGTCCGAAACCACTATAGGAAGAAAAAGTAACTTAGTACGAAGAACCGCCTTATTGACAGGAAAAAATAAAGCGAATCACACTGCAAGGCTGAGAATTCCGAAACTCTCTGAGCAGAAAAGATAACAATAAGAAACAAAACCGTCCAAGATAACAAATTAATATCTATGGAATGCAATGGCTCAAACGGAGCCTGCTGTAAAACTTTAAGAACAAAGTTAAGGCTCCAAGGAAGAGCAACAGACTTAAACACAGGCCTGATTCTGATCAAGGCCTGACAAAAAACTTAAAATTATGCTTACCTGATAATTTTCTTTTCTTCTGACAGGAAGAGTCCACAGCTGCATTCATTACTTTTGGGAATTCAGAACCTGGCCACCAGGAGGAGGCAAAGACACCCCAGCCAAAGGATGAAATACCTCCCCCACTTCCCTAATCCCCCAGTCGTTCTGCCGAGGGAACAAGGAACAGTAGGAGAAATATCAGGGTGAAAAAGGTGCCAGCAGAAGAAACTAAATTACAGCCGCCTCATCGATAAATGAAAATTATCAGGTAAGCATAATTTAAGTTTTTCTTCTTAAACGAGAAGAATCCACAGCTGCATTCATTACTTTTGGGAAAACAATACCTAAGCTATAGAGGACACTGAATGCAAACAAAGGGCGGGTACAGAAGGCGGCCACTTCATAGGGCACCACAGCCTGAAATTACCCATAAAAACTGAAAAAATCTAAAATAACTGCCCATCAGTTAAACAACCGGCATGCCATGCTGGAGACCACTCAAAATCCTTAGATTCCACTGAGCACAAAGCCCCCATGGAGCCAATTTTCACAGGCTCCCAAATTGCACAAACTTATCCCGAGGAAAAGCACCTCCAACTACCCCCGAAGGGGAGAACGGAGTACCCAAAAAGGGGATCCAAAGGACTGTCAGAATAGGGTAAAAAACCCAAAGACAAAGCGAAACAAAGGCTATTACAGAACAACCACCTAGGGAAAAGAACTCTCTATAAAGTCCAAATCCCAAAGACACACTCCCAACCTATGAGAGCGATTGCGAGGAAGAACAAAATCCCTCTACAGGCCCCCTGACACAACAGCAGAAAACATATGGTGCTCCAGGAAGCCACAAGCTCCCCACTGAACCCTAGTCTAGCAGACACCACCGCTAAAACTAGCCACATATAGGTAGGAAACCTATATCAGGACCGAAGGAAAAACACGGAGCTCACCGACAGGATGGAAAAACCAACTGTCCAAACAGAAAAAGAGGGCGCCCTGTGAAACACAGAACCACAACTGAAAACTTGCAAGTTCCAGCTCCCGGGCAGCAAAGCTGACCCTAAGAAAACATGGGACCCATAGAGTGCCGAATTATCGACAGAAACTCCCAACCAGGAAAGTCCAGATCCCAGAAGACAACCAACATCAGCCACAATGCAACCAATGGAGGAAGGAACACCCGTGAACCCCCCACCAGGGAGGATAACAGGGACAATAAAAGTACACGGTCAGACCCAAGAAAGCAGACAGATCCCCAACCTCCCTTCTAAGAAACAGACCCGACCCCAAAAAAGGGCTTGTAACGTCCACCTCAAAAGAGAGTGGAGGCCCTAAGAGAAAGCTACCCATTGGAGGCCTCTGACCAATTAATAGCAACTGGCAAGCTACCACAAATCCATTACAGAAATATAAAGCTTGCAAGTACACAATCCAAGTGTTAGTAGCTGCAGCTGGTCTCTGCAAACCTTCCACTTGCTAGGTAGCGAAGCTAACCATCTGGCTACTACAGCTGGCTCAACATGCTCAGGTTACAAAACCCATACACAGTCCCAGTCTCTAAAGGGAAAACAGGGCACAGAGCAACCACAATACCATAGTAACAGAACTATCCCCCCTGACATCCCACACGCAAGGAGGGAAAAAAAGAATCCTTGAACGAGAAGATTAGGACCCACAGCGTCTCCATGGAAACCGTATATTTCCAAATCCTCCCCAAAAGGACAAAGCCAAGGCGACCACTTCTCCAGCCGAGGGCAAGGCGAAGAGACAAAATAGAAAGGTAAAAAAATACCATTGAGTAATAACCCAACGGTAATTACTACCAGCTCAGTCGAGAAAAACAATCTCGAGCCTTAAATGCAAAAGTTGCACCTGAAAGGCAGCAAACTAACCTTCAGGCAAATACCAAATACACCGGCACTACGTGGGTGACATGAACCTTAAGGAACAGCAGCTAGAGCCCGACCAGTACCTGCCTGGCACAAGGAACACCTGAAAATGCCCAAGGTCCAAGAAAGAAAATCGAAACCCCAGAGGGATCAAAACAAACTATAATCATAAGTAAGTTCTGATATAGAAAAACGCACAGCTTCCAAGGAAGTGTGCACGCGACCACAAAATCACAAGTATCAGTTCCAGAGAAAGAATATTCCCAAACTGGAAAATTATAGCAGACATGAGCTTCTTAAAACAAATCAAATATATCCTAACCAGATTAAATAAAATGAAGGCAGCACCCGAGGGTGAAGGCACAAGAAAAACAGCACGTCAACTGGACCAGCCGGTTATAGGCCCAAGCTCAGAACTGGAACAAATATTAAAAGAGAAACAGATGATAATGAGATTGCTTCATCCCCACCAGTCTAATCTAGTTTGCTGTCCGGCACAGAAGACCGAGGATCCCTCTGCCCAGTAGGGCTGGAATCCTCCAGCACCGCCAAAACATGCCTTAACAAAAACACAGAGACGTGCCAGTCTATAACGGAAGGCAAAATGATCCCTCAGTGGCCATCGCTTCCCCAGAAGGTCTGACTCAGGCGAACCCACGCTTGACGAACCCCAGTTAACAGAACACGGACAGTATCTTAAAAGTACCTCATTAGGGAGATATAAATGTGCCAGCGCCATAGATATGACCAAGCAGAACCATGCTGTAACCTCTGGAGGAAACAAGCTGCCTTCCGGAGAAGGAGTAACGGCTATAGGGACACCTGCTTGCGTAGCAAAAGAAGGTTCTGGGGCAAGCGCCTCCCAGGACATGGAATCCTCAGGGGCAGAGGGGTCAACGCACTCTAAACTCCCCGATACGGGGGAAGAGAGTACTCTAGAACGGCAATCGGAACATAACTGATGGGCACTGATAACACTGGGCATTTCATACTCTTCGCAAGATGTATTTTTCGAATCTGAGAAATCAGTCTCCAAAAAATCAGAATCCTCCATAACTTGGAGATTGCAATTATGGGCAAACACTAACAGCACCTTACACTCCAATGGCTGGGGCACTCACCATCTCCTGTGAACCAGACAACAAACGAACAGACTCTCGGTCAAATTGCGGAAATAGAATACAATGTGACCACACCCAGTCATGAGGTGCATCGTGTAAGCCAAAAAATTACGCCAGTTCCTAGGACTGCACAAAAAGATGAAGTAAGGCCATTATGTACGAAAAGCCATGAGCCCAAGTAACACTACACAATGGCAGACAAAATTACATAACAAACATTATTACAGTCCACCCTGTTCAATAAACCTCCTCAGGAGATATTAACCCTTGATTCCATAAGATAAAGGAGTCCCACTGGGACCCTGACTTCTTTCGTTTAACATTACAGTCATATATTGAAATAAAATTAAACGAACTTACCGGAATCTACGCCGTGGAACAGGAACACGGCCTTTCAAGTGTGACAGATAGTAGCCTCGCTTCTGACATGGACTTGAGTGAATAAAGGCAGGCAGCGAAACTCGTCAATGCTGCTTGCCAAAAGGAGCTGTTAATATGAGTCAGGATGGTTTCGCAGAAAGACTCTCCCTGCATCTCCGGACTCACTCACTGAGAGGCTGACAGGATTACTTAAAACTCCAGTCCCATATCAAAGAGTACTACCCTCCATAAGAGACTATCTTCTGAAACTTCTCTGCCAACCTCCTGAGACGAAAGGCAAACAATGACTGGGGGATGAGGAAAGTGTGTGTGTGGGGGGGGGGGTATTTAAGCCTTTGGCTGGGGTGTCTTTGCCTCCTCCAGTCATTGTTTGCCTTTCTGGAGAAAAGACAAAATCTTAAGAATCCTGACCCTACTCCAAGAGTAGCCCTTAGATTCACACCAGTAAAGATATTAAAGCCATATCTTATTGGTTAATCTTTCTAGTAACAGGTTTGCGAGCCTAAATCATGGTCTCAATGACCGACTCAGAAAAACCGTTCTTAGACAGAACTAAGCTTTCAATCTCCAAGCAAAAAACCTCAAAGAAACTAAAGAATGGACTCTAAATCAGAAGGTCCCGCCTCAGTAACAACCACCAAGGTGGAAGAGATACATCCCCACTCGGTCAGTATCCAGATCCTGCGAGACTATGCAGGAACTATAACTTCACCTCCTAATTGCACCAAAGGCAAAGAGAATAACTGGGGGTTGTGGGAAGGGAAGTGATACTTAACAGTTTGACTGTGGTGCTCTTTGCCTCCTCCTGCTGGCCAGGAGTGGTATTCCCAACAGTAATTGATGAAGCCGTGGACTCACCATATTTTATGAAAGAAAATAACAGTGGAGCTTTTCTACTGCTATTTAAATTAAGAGTGTGTTTATCCGATATATTTTTTTCTTTCAGAATGATGATGATCCACAGTCCTCTAACATATGGGATATATTTCCTGCCACTAGGATGTCAAAAACCCATACATGGGCTTTAAAACCCTAACAACCTCCCATCCCTCTCTTAGTTTCACGTATAGCTGAGGAGAGAATATGAAAAGAAAGGTAGGAAAGGCAAAGTTAGGTTTATAGAGGTGTTATTAGAACTGTTACCTAAAATAAAGCAGGCGGGGCCTGTGGACCAGGTCCATCACCATTCCGATAGAAAATAATGTTTCAGGTATGAATGTTGTTTTCTTTCGTAAAATGATGATGATGATCCACAGTCCTCCAAAACATATGCAATTAATACCAAAGCTGATGAACTATGTTACAGACAAGGTAGTAGCTTTTTGTTCTTTACGAGTCCCTGAGAAATGTACAAATAAACTAGAAGTTTTTCTAAACTCTATAGTAGCTTGGAGATAATAATTCAAAGCTCTGACCATGTTCAGATTACGTAACAATTTTTCCTTAAAGTTAGCAGGGTCTTTTAAGTTAGCAGGAATTCCAGACTGCCCCCCCGCCCCGCCTAACAGACTGGCATCTGTTGTGAAAATGGCATATGACAGACGAAGAAAAGATGCCCCAAGGGTCAAAGAAGGACTTTATGTCTACCAAGACAGTGGGCAAAAGGAACCGCATCTGAAGTGGCTACATTAAGACCCACTGCCTCCATGCAAGGAGCTACAGACGGCAATGGAGTACTCTGCCGGGAGAGACAAGCTCTCTCGAGTTTTAACCTGTGCGATTCCGTCAGCAGCAGACAAATACAGACTGAATCGCCAATAACCGAGAAGGAGATTGCACCAGTATGTCATCCAGATATGATGAAATAGAAATTCCCTGAGCTCTGATCACCGCTAACAGAGCACCTTTGTAAAGATGTGTGGAGCTGTAGACAGATCAAACGGTAGTTTGTCCAAGACAGGTCTTTAAGTCCCTTACTTCTTTGGGACAATGAACAGATTGGAGAAAAACCCTTGACCCTGTTGAGATACTGGTACTGGGATAATTACCCCCATATCCTCTAATACTCAAACACAATGTAGAAAGGCAGCTGCCTTTGAGTGAAGTTTGGGAACATGTGACAGAAGGAATCGCCCTTGAGGAAGTCTGGACCGGAAGCCTATCCAGTAACCATGAGAAATTATATTTCAAACCCAGGGGTTCTTGGACTAATGTGCACCAGGCCTCCTGCCCGCTACCAGAACAGAATTTGGTTCAGGGGCCGCACCTTCATGCTGATTTAGTGTTGTTGGACTTTTTGGATTGCTTGTTCATTGACCTTGAAGAACAGGTTTCCAGGCTGACTTGAAGGGCTCAGGTTTCTGAGAAGAGGAGTACTTCTGATCTCCTGAGGAGCATAAGGAACAAAACTGATTTCCCTCTTCTGCTCTTCCCTTTGGATTTTTTAACCGTGAGGAAGAAAAGCTCCTTTCCCACCAGTGACTTTCTTAATAATGAAGTCCAAGTCTGAACCGAATAGAATCTTCCCTTAGAAGGAAAGAGTAATCAGTCTATTTTTAGAGATCATGTCTGCTGACCACGATTTTAACCATTAGGATCTCCTTGCCAGCACTGCCAGACATATTTTTGACATTATCTTAATAATGTCCGTTACCACAACATAAATGCTTGAGCCATTTTAAGTGCTTTAATGTAATTTTGTAAATCCACTGCAGAGAAATTATCTGCCACCATTTTGGCTAGGGAGTCACACCATAGTGTTCCTGCAGCAGCCACACGGTTTCTAAGCAAAAGACCTGTTTGAAGAAAGAGTTTCCTTAAGAAAGACTAATTTGCAGTCCATTGGGTCTCTAAAAGTTCTAACCACCATAGGGATAGTTGTACGTTTAGCGAGAATGGAAATAGCACCATCCACATTGGGGATGGTTTCCCACACTGTTCCGGAATGGGGTACATTTTCCTAAATCTTGTGGAAGGGGCGAAAGGTAGGCCTGGCTTTTTTCATTCCATAGCAATATAGTCAGTGACCAAATTAGGGACCTGAAACAATTTTTGATGGAGCATTGAAAACAATATTCAACTGATTAACAGGCTTGTTCTTAGCAGGTTTTTCCTCAGTAATTTCTAGTGTCTTTAATACCTTCTGCAATATGTTGCAGATATACTCCACCTTAAATCTAAAGGCTTTGCAATATTCAGGATCAGGCACAGGCTCCTGTTCAACTGATGACACTTCCCCCTCAGAAATAGAAATATTTGCATCCTCAGAGTCAGAGCTCTGTAAGAGAGCAGGAATTTGGGGTTAAGGGGAAGGATTTTGCACATTAACCTCATGAGACTGAGATAAATCCCCAGATGTACGCTTACCAGGGTAGCGGCTTGCTTATTGGTAGCTAAATGTAGCCACCAATCAGCAAGAGCTACCCAGGGTGCTGAACCAAAAATGCTGGCACCTAAGCTTACATTCCTGTTTTTAAAAAAAAAATAAAGATACCAAGAGAATATAGAAAAATTAATAATAGTAGAAAATTAGAAAGTTGCTTAAAATTGCATGCTCTATCTGTATCATGAAAGAAAACATTTGGGTTTAATATCCCTATAAGTACCCCTTGGCAGCTCCTTATGGTACTCGCCCCCTTCCTGGACCTGGCAGGCACTGGAAATTACATTAGAATCAGGCCCCAACTGTTATAGCAGATATCTAGTCACCGAGGCTCCAGATTGAGAGAGAAAAGCCTGGTAACAGAGGGGGCGGAGATACAGCCAGGAGTAAATATATAAAATATAGTGCACGAAGAATAAAACCCCCATAATCATCATCAAAACATGTTCCCCAGCCTAACCGGACTTTCCACTACCAAATTGCATCATGCACTAAGCTATTGCCGGCTCTCTTAAAGGGACATACACACAGTATACAAAAAATATGATAGTAGAACTGTTAGGGGCATGATATGGAGAAAAAACTATCATGAGGAGAGCAGGTTAAATCCTTTGGCTGTGCTGTACCTGTGTCAGAGTACCTACAAATAGCATCTGGGCAGTGTCTGCGCTGTGTAAAGTCACTTACCATAAGTAGCACCCCTCCACTGGCTTACCAAGCAAGTCAATGCAGCAGCAGTATCAAGTAGAGAGCACATCCAGTGCAGGTATCGAGTACCACAGAGGATTGCAGTAAGAAATACCAGAGTCCATCAGGGGGAGGCTACGGATGGGTCTCCACAATGCCCGAGGGTAGTATATGGCTGAAGTCCCTTTAGGAAAATATAGTGCACATAATAGGGTGTTCCTCTGTCCCTGTATCATTTAGCTGCTGTGAAGAGTCTTTTTTGTGTTCTTTGTAAACGATACTTCGCAGGGACTCTGGGTCTCACATAGGTCTGAGCTCCCAATTTATAATCCATATTCAAATAGCTGGAACAACCTCTATTCTCAACCATCTCCTACGTGATCAAGAACAAAACTAAGAGAGAGATTGGAGGTGGGAGGGTTTTAAAGCTCTTGTATGGGTTGTTGACCTCCTCCTAGTGGCGGGAAATTTATCCCATATATTTTGGAGGACTGTAGAACATCATTTTACGAAAGACAAAAAAATCAGGACAGAGAAAGGTGGAAGGAAAGAGAGCAAGAACTCAGAATTTTTAAAAAAAATAGATAAGTGTGGTAGAGAGAAATAATGTGAGACAATACAAAACAGAAGAGTAAATTCGGAGAATGAAAATCAAAGGAAGACCTTGGCTTACATTCATTACAAACGCAAATAACTCTCCAGAGATGAAAAAAGATCTCTTCAATTCCTATGTTATCCAATCAGCTGAATAAATAATGTGTGAGGTATCCAAAGGAAATTCATTCAACAAGGTAGCACAGGAATTGGTAATAAATTGGCCTTATTTTATTGGTTACAGAGTATTTTACAGACAAAACAGAAATAGGGAAAATAATCTCCCCCCCCCCAAGCTTTGAGTTGTTCATGGTCTATAAAAACGTTTTTTTTTACTTTCTTGGAGTGTATTTCAGCTGCTCACTTTTTCATTCTGCTGTAAGCACATAACACCCTCTCAATTCTTACAAACATTTTTTTGCCCAGTAGATGGTTGAACTGTTTTTTTTTTCTTTTTTCAAGCTAAGTAGTATAATATTCTATTCATTTTCTTTTTGCACATAACTCAAAGTAACCTTACAAAGCTGAAAGCGTAAGGAACAGAAGATAATGAGGGAGAAAATGACACATGAGAATGAGAACCCAGGCTAAGATGAGAGAGGATAAGGAGAAAAATGTGGATGAGAGGGTAAGAAAGTGTACATGAAAACATGAGACAGAAAAGATAAGAGGTAAAATGAGACACAAGGAATACAAGCAAAAATAACCAAAAGGTCAACTGAAAGAGAAAAATTAAATATATAAAGAGTCATCTTGTAAAGATAAGTGAAAAGACAAAGGAAAAAGGACTTCATGACAAGCAACGGAGTGTGGCAAAAAAATAAAAAAAATAAAAAGGGCAATAAGAAGAAAAATGATCAAAAATCTCAAAGTTAACCTTTTCAAAATATTCCTAAAGAGTATCTCCTGCAAAGCCACAAAATACTTGATAGTGGCACTTTGGAAGTACAACCGATTCATTGTTCGTACTCTAAAGCAACATCTACTTAAAGAGACAATGTAGTATATATATATATATATATATATATATATATATATATATATATATATATATATATATATATATATATATATATATACATATTCTTGTGGGGGGGGGCTTGTGGGGTGGTCTCCATCTTCACAAACAGAGCTATGAGAGTTGCCCCTTATCAACCAATTATAATTACAATGAATTAAACAGCTGTTAAGGTTGTATTCATTTTATTTTAAATTTAAAACAGGTAATGCTTAAAGTGAAGGTAAACTTTGGTGAATGAAAGCCCGTTTTTTTAAAATACTATTAAAAATAGGGGCACTTTCATTCATCAAAGTTTAGAAGGCAGCCGTTTTGATTAAAAACTTACCTTTCTTCTCTTCACAGCCGGAGCAGCTTCCTCCGCCCGGAGATCCTCTCTTAACACATCATCAATGACTAATCCAGCTTCCTCCAATGACGGCATGGCCTCAGGCAATAACTACCCTGGGGGGAAAGCCGTGATTGGAGAAAGCCGGATTAGTCATTGATGACGTGTGAAGAGAGGATCTCCAGGTGGTGGAAGCTGCTCTGGCTGTGAAAAGTACAAAGGTAAGTTTTTAATCAAAACAGCTGCTTTCTAAAAACTTTGATGAATGAAAGTGCCCCTGTTTTTAATAGTATTTTTAAAAAACGGGCTTTCATTCATCAAAGTTTACCTTCACTTTAATATAATTCAAGCAAAAACATTTTCAGAAAATGTTGGAGTACAATTGTCCCTTTAAGGGTGTCATAACTATCAGCCCATAAACTCACATCCTGGTTCACTACATTTAGGATTATTTTGCATAAGACTCAGTTACCTTTCTTGGATTTCTTCTCTTCTTCACCTCCCTCATTTGCCCCCAGCAAGGTGAAAATTATGCCTGTCTGAGAATTGACACCCACAGCTGTGACAATCATACGACCGGATCCTTCCATCACATGGGTACCTAGGGGCAGCATTAAAGCAAACAAAAAAAAAGAAAAATATATAAACTCAACATGTTACATTTTTTCATGTTCATGAACTATACGATTCATCAAAACAATTTTTTTTAATTTAATGTCCCTTTAAAATATTTTAAAGGGATAGGAAAGTCAAAATTAACCTTGCATAATTCAGATAGAGCAGGTCATTTTAAGTTTAAATGTGCTTCGTTCTCTTAGTATCCCTTGTTAAAAAATGAATATGCACATATCATACACTAGTGGGAGCTGCTGCTAATTGGTGCCTGCACAGATTTGTCTCTTGTGATTGGCTAAATAGATATTTTCAGCTTCCTGTCAGTAGTGTAATGCTGTCCCTTCAGCAATGGATAACAACAGAATGAAGAAAATTTGATAATAGAATTAAATTGGAAAGTTGTTTAACATTGTATGTTCTATCTGAATCATAAAAGAAAATGTTGGGGTTTACTATCCCTTTAATGAGAAAAAAAAAACAACTGCAAGCTCTAATTTGCTAGAGCACGTACTTCTAAAGAGGAACTCTGTGTGTTTAACCCCTTGCACATAGAGGTTAAGCACATAGCTTGGGAGCTGTAACATAGCTAGTGATTAGCAGAGAATCAAATTAATATTTTTTTAGAAGGATGTAACCACTTTACCAATGATCTAATAGCTAAAACAACAGAAGAGACACTAGGTTGGTGGACAGATCATATGAATATAAGGACCATTACCTGACAGCAGCATGGGGTCCTTATCCAGATTTTTCTTCACATGGTCACTCTCTCCAGTAAGTGAGCTTTCATCAATCTTCAGGTCATTGCCTTGGATAAGTACACCGTCAGCAGGCAGTAGGTCACCTACCAAGACAAGAGAATACAGATATAGACGGTATTTTCACTACTGCGTGTGTGGAACTAAAGGGGTAGCAGCAGTCTGTGGATGAAGAGCATAAAGAGGTTCTGAGATAAGGCAACATACCATACTTGACTTGTGCGATGTCTCCTACCACCAGCTCTGCCACTGGTATCTGTATTACTTGTCCCTTGCGAATGACTGTAAATTTTTGCTCCTGTTCAATACGATTCTGCAACCCTCTGAACTGCTTCTCTTTGCTCCAGTCATTAAACGCTGTAACTAGTACCACAATGATGACTGAGAACAATATGGCAGCTCCCTCAATCCATCCAGCCTGTGCCTCACCTTCATCTTCCACCCCACCTGAAGCCTCTCCACACACTAATAAAAATAAAAATATATGGAGATTAAGACATACAATTAGCAGATATTTTAAGGCAAATACACTGAGTATAGGGCTCTGGGGATCATCTGAAATACAGGGCTAAGAAAATGTTTCAATTAAATAGAATATTTGATTTTCTAGTTACTCAGCAGCAGGGGGCAGCAGATATATTTGATATATGGGTTCAGTATACACAACGCCAGATTTCACTATTGGTATATTCAAATGGGTGGTCAAAGCTATTCAAGCTACGGAACATTCTGTTTTAAATTTTACCAGAGGGCAGGCAAACACGAGAAGCACTTAGGGCCAGATTACAAGTGGCGCAGCAACAGTTGCGCACAATCGAAAAGGGGGTTTATTGCGGGTGTTTGTATGCGTCGGATGTAGCGCTTGTATTACAAGTTGAAAGTAAAAGCGATCGCTTGAGCGAAATTTAAGCTAACGTGCGTCGGGAAAGCATGTTCTTGGAGCTCCGGTTAACAGTTTTTAGAGTATAAGGACTCAAAGATATGAGGTCTCACGCATTAGAAAAAAAAGAGGCAGGAAAGCTTTAACATTGAGCTGAATACATATACATGTCTTAAGATGTATATATTATGTGTATGTATGTATAAGTATAGATAGTGCCAAAATAACATCAGATATATGTAGAAATATGTATTAATAAATAAATAGAACATTCTGCTATGTAAAGAACATTGGAATGTGAAATATTCATATTTTCATGTTGGGTTAGCGTACTTGAGAATATGCGATCAGGTTTGCACGCGAGAGGGTGTTAGGTTTTCTTTTCACTTCTTTTTGCTCCATTGACTTCTATGGGGGAATACATTAACACGATAACAACATTCGGCTTTTGTGTGCATCGGGTTAGTGCTATCGGACACGCGTAAAAACCTTACTTCTAGCAGAGTTTGAATGAGAACGGGAGCATTAAATACCGCACCATTTGTTATCAGGCCCTTTACGGGGTGACCATCTCACCAGCAAGAAGTACCCGAAGTTTCATCAGCTCTTTAAGTAGAAACCCCCATACAGGGGTTCTCATGCACTAAACAGAGAGCAGCAAATGAGAACATTAAATTCTGGAACGTCTCCCAGAGCAGCAAATCAATGACATTTTGTGTGTATAATTACTGGAATAACACAGCACAGGGCTGTGAGTCTTCACTGGAGCAGCAGACACAGATAGAAAACAGAATTCTTTTTTTTTCCCTTAAATGCAATCACGAGTGAAGGTTCTCTTGATTTGTGGCAAGGTCATTCCTGCATTATACACAACAATTATATGGAAATTATTTTCTTTATCGGCTGCACAAAATAGCTTAGGAAATGTCACCTGCTAGACAGTGAATGAATTGTATTTGTTAGTATTGGTCCCCAGTCCATAATGTTGTGGCATGGACAAATATGTTTTATTTTAAACCGCAATCAGTGCAACAGAATAATGTATAAAATACTGAGGACTATTTGCTTTATGTGGTACCAATTTGAATAGATAGACCATAAACAACAGAGTGGCAAAATTACATGATCTACAAATAGGAGTTTAGCATGCAAAGCCATCTTTAGAGTTTATTTTTTTGGTGGAGAGGTTGATGGTTACTAAGAAGAAATAATGCTTGCTAAGCAGTAAATCCAAAAATAAAGGCACCAGTGTAGAATTAGAAAGGTGTACAATTAGCTTTATTTAAAGAAAAGAGCAACTGTGCACTGCTATAGACTTACATTCATTGTGCCCTCCAACTGGGTGGTAGAAGGACAGACCCAGGGATATTATGGCTGCGATTTCCAAAATGATTAAGGTTACGTCCTGCAGGGCCTCCCAAACCAGCTGCAGAAAGGTTTTGGCTTTCTTTGGGGGAATAAAGTTTTTGCCAAAGATTAGACGTCTTTTTTCTAGGTCAGAAGGGTTTCCTGACAAACCTGTAAGGGACAAAGAAAAAAAACAATGTAAGCCACATTAAATCCTATATTAATATTCTGTATTTCCAAGAATATCAGTGGAAATGTTCCTATTGTTCCATATAACCTCTCCCCTATAACACCTCATATTGTTCCATATAACCTCTCCCCAGTTTTGCATAACTAACCCGGTTATATTAATATACTTTCTAACTCTATGATCCATGTATCTAAGGTTCAGACTTCCCCCTTATTTCAGTTCTTTTGACAGACTTGAAAAATGAAGAAAAAAAAAAAGAGAGGTGCCTGTGTGTACCAGTAATAAAATGGGACAATCGCAAAAGAACCACCGATCCAGGGTACTCACATTTTCTTGGAGCACATTGCCTGATGAAACAGCTTTTTGAAGCGCTGAGAAACGCGTTGCAATTTGTCAAGGAGGGCACTAGCATACCCTACCTTATTGGTTCCTGGTTTTATCTTTTGATATTTTAATAAATCTGTTTTTATATTGGAACCTTGCATTGCCTACCTATCATATACCAATAACTCCCACTGGGAGTACTAAGCTGTGTAAATCCAAGCATTGCTGAGTTCCTGGTGTTCCAGTACCCAGGAGATCAGCTAGTTGGGTTGCCAAACATCCAGCCTGCCTCTAATAGCACTGTCTGAGTGCTCCACGAAAATGTGAGTACCCTGGATCGGGGGTTCTTTTGCGATTGTCCTGTTTTTTTAATGGTACACACAGGCGCCTCTTTTTTCTTCATTCTTCCAGATATCATGACACTTTGATGTGAGGAGAGCGCAGCCTGTTCCAGCGTTTGCTACCTACACTTCTGAATCATAGATCTACCCTTCCATAACCTGTCTGGTGGTTTGCTGCAAGTGGGACACTCCTATATAGAGACTTATTTTTGTACTTTTGCTTATTTTTGTTGCAAAGGAATGCTTTAGGAAGTATAACTGAGATATATATATATATATATATATATATATATATATATATATATATATATATATATATATATATATATATATATATATATATATATATGAAAAGAGAAAGAGAACAGCACTCCTGAGATAGAACAAAAGCTAGAATAACTTCCATGCCTGTTCATTTATATTTACAGCTCAGGGTGCAGGATCTTTTAGCACACTATACCCCTTCACAGAGAAAAAATATCCTGTAGCATATCAGTCTGACCCTGCCCAATGGCAGTCCAGCGCCGAAATACCAGGCAATTCTTCTCTGAACAAGGGAAGCAACAACCCCAGACGATAGTTTCGGCCTTCTGTGGGCCTCTTCAGTGAACAGGGGTTAAATGAACAGGCATGGAAGTTATTCTAGCTTTTGTTCTCTCTCAGGAGTGCTGTTCTCTTTCTCTTTATTTAAAGTGTCAATGCCTAATTCTTGGGTACCACAGCACCTCATATTTGTTTCTAGAACTGTACTAAGCAAATACATACAAGCCTAAAGATATGTCACGTGTATATGAAAGCAGGACTTTTCTGCATGGTGTACCCTATTGTATCATGCTTATTATTCAGGAGGTAAAGATCCAGTTATGAAACATGGTAAACCTCCCCAGATACACTTTGCCTGCTACTGCAAGAACAATATAAAATACAGGGGGTAACCAAGACGAGAAAACCCTAAAGTATCATTTTATCAGATTCTAAGGTTTCTTCTTTTTTAAGACATTGTTTGGCGCAGTATTTCACAAGCCTTTCGCTAAGCAGATACATAAAGTTTGAAGATATTCCAAGTCTGTATAACAGCAGACTAGATCTTCTGAATAATACAGGTAGACTAGAGGCACAAAGAACAAGAAAGATCAAATGATGAAACATGGTGGACAGTCCATACTGGCCAAATGATAACTGTGTGGCTGTTGATTGCAAATTAGGCCTAAAATGGCTGGAGACAATCTTGATGCATGTAAAGTGTTTAGATTCTTGCAGCAGAAGCAATGTTTACTAAGAAAGGCCACAATATTCTTTATTCATCATAAAAAGCCTTTAACACCTTGCTCCAAATTGGTAGAAACAGAACTGAAGGGGAAGGATATATATGGGGAGGGAGAAGTAAAACATGTATGGTATCCACCTACTTAAAGAGACAGAAGACAAAATATACAACAGTTCCAATCAACATCCCAAAAGTTTTGATTTGCTTTTTTGCTGACGGTATTTCAATTTTGGAAACATCTGTTGATGACTTTCTTTTTAATACTTTTTTTTTCTGCAACACTCACCACACAAAGTTTAATACTTCTCCAAAACATTTCCATTTATTTGTGTAACAGCAGCTAAAAATAGTTGAAAAAAAAAAACCTGATAAAATTAAATCAAACTGAAATAAATATCAGCTGATAAGTTTATGACACAAAGTCAACTTAAATGGTCATAAGAATAAGATGATTCATTCTCTCTTAGGAATTTGCTTAGCCTAAGGAAAAAGAGGTTATTATGCCCTCTTGGATGGAATGCTAAAACTTGTATGTGACTTTCTGTAAGGGATGTGAATTACAAAACTGTTTTGTATTGGTTGTAACTGTGCCTTAGCACCAGAATGTGCTGGACTTTTATATCCCTTTAAAGAAAAGAGTGGTTGAAGAAAATTTTGAGAGATAAAAGACATTGGGAAGGCTGTGTTAATAACAAAACCAAATCATTTTGATCTCAAACTGCCATGTTCTCCAAACTCCATATAACAAGCAAATACGAAAAACAGAAGCCTTAGAAGGCCTCACTCAATTCAGCCCTATACCGTCAGCGATACCTTAAAGGGGTACTAAACCTAACTTTTTTTCTTTAATGATCCAGATAGAACATGCAATTTTAAGCAACTTTGTAATTTACTCCTATTATCAATTTTTCTTCGTTCTCTTGCTATCTTTATTTGAAATGCAGGAATGTAAAGTTTAGGAGATGGACCATTTTTGGTTCAGAACTGGGTTACACTTGCTTATTGGTTGCTAAATGTAGCTAGAAATCAGCAAGCGCTATCCAGGGTACTGAACCAAAAATGGGCCAGCTCCTAAACTTTACATTCCTGCACTTCAAATAATGATAGCAAGAGAACAACTGATAATATGAGTACATTACAAAGTTGCATAAAATCTCATGCTCTATCTGAATCATGAAAGAAAAAAATTTGGATTTAGTATCCACCTTTGTTGAAAACAAAAATCAAAGTTATTAGCACTTCCTGTTTTCCCAGCCCCTTTCACTGGATGTTCCAGCCTAACCTCACCAACAGTGCTAAATTGGGAGCTTTTAAAGGGACAGCACCCTGCAAAATTGTTTTTCTATGAATGTGATTCCAATGATTTTTTTATACCAGCTGCAGAGTATAAAATGTATGAGAAATTGCATTTTTCTGTTTATTTGTGTACAGTATATGAAGTAACTGGTTTTGTGCTTTTAAACCACAGCCCATTACAATGGGTTGAGCTTTAGGTAATATCAGCTCTCATTATGTTATCACTTTGTGTACACACACTTGTTTCCTTATCTTATATTTGTCTAGAAAACCAAAGCACAATACTTGGAGAGAACAATGGAAAATTAACTTTTTATTATTTAACTATCATGCCCCCCACTGAGAGTGTAATCTCTTCTGCTGGCTGTGTTTACTTAGGCTATTCAATAGAATATACTCCAATATAGAAACTTTCAGTATAGGTTGGGAAACCACAGGCTAAATCAGCTATTTCAAATGCCAAATTAGGGGTAAAGTAACTACTTGTAAACAATTTAAAACACTCCAGCAGGTAAAATGAATCATTGGGAACAGTTTAAAGGGGACAACATTTTGGGGTGAACTGTTCCTTTAAGTCAGTTTTTAAAAAGGTTTTATACTGAATTTTTAGATCAGTAAATTCTTCTTTATACCAGTGTCTATTACATGCAGTTATATGAAAATTAGTGAATACTGTCCCTTTAAATACAGTATAATTGTATAATCAACAAATGCATAATACAAACAATGCAAAAGCACTTAGTCTGAATTTAACGCGTAGTAGATTTTTTTTTTCTGACCAATTTCAAAATTAGTTCAATTTTCCTTCTCCCTCCAACATGTGAAAGCAATCAGCCAATAACAAAATGCATATGCGTATATGCTGTGAATTCTCGAACGTGCTCAGTAGCAGCTTGTGTCTTAAAGTGTGTACATAGAAAGACACTGCACATTTTATTATGGAAGTCAAATGGCAAGTTTTTAAAAGCTGCATGTTCAACCGGATTCTTGAAAGTTTAATTTGGAATTTAGTTATCTTTTAAAGGGAAACCCCATTTTTCTTTCATGATTCAGATATGGCAAGTCATTTTAGACAACTTCCTAATTCACTTCTATGATCTAATTTGCTTTATTCTCTTGATATCCTTTGTTGGAAAGCATACCTAGGTAGGCTTAGGAGCTGGGGGCTAGCTGCTGATTGGTGGCTGCACAAATGCCTTCTATCAATGGCTCACTTCATGTTAAGCTAGCTCCCAATAGTGCATTGCTTCTCCTTCAATAAAGGATACACCAAAAGAATAAAGCAAAACCAACGATAGAAGTAAATTGGAAAAATATGGGTTTCATATTCCTTTAAAGATGTGTACTAGTCATCTACCAACTAGCTTTAGTTAAAGGGCCACTAAACCCAAAATCTTTCTTTCATTATTCAGATAGAGAATAGAAATTTAAACATTACAATTTACTTCCATAATTTATTTTGCTTCATTTGTTAAATATCCTTACTTGAAGAAAAAGCAATGCACATGGTGAGCCAATCACATGATGCTTCTATGTGAAGCAACCAATCATCAGCTAGTGAGCATATCTAGATATGCTTTTCATAAAAGAATATCAAGAGAATAAAACAAATTAGATAATATAAGTAAATTAGAAAGATGTTTAAAATTGCATTCTCTTTCTAAATCATAAAAGAAAAAATGTGGGTGGCATGTCCCTTTAAGACTTAAATTGAAAATTATAGTCTTAGCCATAAAATCATTTTATGCAAATATCTCACCATTTTAGACCCGAGAAATACTATTAGGTATAGCAATTCAGCATGTGACACATACATGACTTGACATTCCTACGTTTAGAAAAAGAGCTTAATTTATATCGAACATCACTGGCAGCAAAAGTCTTACTTTTAAGATAGACCCACTTCTGTTTAACAGTACTGAATATGCATTGCAATTAACCCCTTTGCTGCCAGTGGCATTGCATACCTCACAACACTTCCCGGAAGCTTTTAATAGAAAGGGAGGTATGGGGGACTTGGGGGCAGTGATTTCGGAGCCGAGCTGCAACAGGACCTGCCCTGTGCAGTGTGAACAGGCCACGTGGATACTGGAAATAACGTGGGTGGTGTTGGGAAGTCCTTGGAAACTGTGATATTTACCCTGAGGGGAGAAACTACCAGAAGAACAGCAGCAAGACTTCCCAACCCAGGTCAATTATACGACATCCAGGATGGTTGAGAGGTGTATATATATATATATATATATATATATATATATATATATATATATATATATATATATATATATATATATATATATATATATATATATATATATATATATAATAATCAGATAACAGTATATACAACTCCCTTAGGAAGCTATTTTAGAAGGTATTATAGGTTCGGTTTTGGAAAAAAGTCAATGCCCCTCTCCAAGAGTTAAAGGGACAGTTTACTCAAAAATGTTCTCCCCTTTAATTTGTCCCAATGATCCACTTTACCTGCTGGAGTGTATTAAATTATTTACAAGTATTTCCATTACCTTTAAATTGGCATTTGAAATAGTTGATTTAGCCTGCGGTATCCCCACCTATCCTGAAAGTTTTTGGCCTCAAGGCCAAGCTGTGTAATCACAGACAGTAGAAGAAATTACACTCCCAGTGGGTTATAGAAGAGATAAGGTAATAAAATGTTTCCTTTGTATTGGTGATTGGTTTATGGACAGGTATAAGATAAAAAAACATTTATATGTACATCATGAGATAAAGTATTGAGATCTGATTATATTTACAAGCTCAACCCATTTTATAAGATTGTGGCTTCAAAACACAAAATCAGCTATTTCATATACACAAATAAGCATTAAAAAGCAAATCTCATACATTTTATACTCTGCAGCTGGTAAGAAAAGTAATTGGAAACACATTAAGGGAAAAACAATTTTACAGTGTACTGTCCCTTTAACTCTACTTAAAGGGACATTCAACACCGATGAAAACTTTATCCCATACCTTAGATCAAGCAATAAAAAAGAGCCTGCACCGCATTCCATATTCAATAACACTAACGTTAGGTGGCTAATCTTCAATGAACATTTAGTTAACAGCGGCAGATATGGCCACCAAACTCCGCCCCCTGTTACGTAGGAGGCTTCTTGTTTTAAATCCATACTCGTTCACAGGGACACTGTTCTATTTCTAATGCGCACGCTCGCTATTAGAAAAGGAGCAGTTTCTCCGTGAACGCGGCTAAAGAATCTAGCTGAGGATTTGATTCGCATTGGATGAAGAGTTAGAGAAGAAGCCTCCTATGTAACAGGGGGAGGAGTTTGGCGGCCATATCTGCTGTTAACTAAATGTTCATTGAAGATTAGCCACCTAACGTTAGTGTTATTGAATATAGGATGCGGTGCAGGCTCTTTTTTTTGCTTAATCTAAGGTATGGGATCACGTTTTCATTGGTGTTGACTGTCCCTTTAAATTGATATAAAACAGAAATATATTTTGTGATTCAGACATAGAATACAATTTTTCCAATTGACTTCTATTATCAAATTGGCTTTGTTCTCATGGTATTCTTTGTTGAAGAGATACCTAGGTAGAACTAAGTTGCAGAAAATAGTGCTGCTATCTAGGGCTCTTGCAACTGGATAACATTCTTTCCAAACTGCTGCCATATAGTGCTTCAAACACGAGCACACGCCTGAGCTTACATTCCTGATTTTCAACAAAAGATACCAAAAGAACAAAAAAAAGTAAATTATAAAATAATTTTAAATACCATGCTCTATCTGAATCATGAAAGAAAAATACTGGGTTTCAACAGCAGCCATGTTTGACTGATTCCAGAGAAAAAGTCAGCTTTTTATAGGATGCTTAATCGCATTGATTTCAAAATAAATTCTCTCCGTATGCTGACAGTTTCCATGATCCCAGCCCAGCATCAAGGAGAAACAGAATCCCTTGCAGCACTCAGAATGAGACAAAATGGCAGATCCGCATCCAAACCTGTTACCTTCACACCTGCTCCCACCAGTCCCATTCCTTCATCGTGAGAACTCAAACACACCAGAAAGTTAATTTTCCTTTGTGCCCAAAGTAACGGATTGCTCTGTCAAGCTTTGTGCAGGATCTCAGGGGAAATTATTATGTGAATTCATTTTTATTTTCTCTCTGGTGGGTTGTAAAAACATTCTTAAGGGGACACTCAGGTCAAATGAAATGTTCATGATTCAGATAGAGCAGCCATTTTAAACAACTTTCCAATTTACTTCCATTAAAAAAAATGTGGTCATTTCATATTTACACTTTTTGAGTCACCATCTCCTACTGAGCATGTGCAAGAATTCACAGACTATACGTATATGCATTGGTGATTGGCTAATTGCCACCACATGGTACAGGGGGAGTTAAATATACATAACTTTGAAATTTGTTAGAAAAAAATCTACTACTCATTTGAAATTTAGAGTAAATGCTACTGCATTGTATTGTTATTTTGCATTTGTTGATTATGCAAATCTACTGTGTACACAACGTACAGGCTATTTTTGTAGGTTTACCATGTTGACATAAAGGGACATTAATTTTTTTTTTGTTTGTTTGTTTGTTTTTTGCTGTGTCTGGGAGGACATGTCCAAATGTTTTCTTTTTTTCTGTTTGTACTAATATTTTTTATTTTGTTTTTACGCTTTAGGAGTATCACTGTCAACCAAAACAGAATAAAAACATCCCACCAGTGAGCACAGTTTTAAAGGAATTTAAAAAAAAAAAAAGGCATGCCCTTCTATGCCAAAAGAGTTGGGGAATTATTAGCCAGTGGGTTTTCTGTCCCCAGGGATGCGCTGCAAACACACATGAACTTCCTACTATTTTCAGAATCAACCAGTCCCTTTTATGCACAAAGAAGAATTCTAAAATGTTTAACAAACACTTAATTATGCCCGATTAACATTTTTCTTTTAAACAGACATTAAAGTCATAGTGATTGTAAAATTTAACAAATTAATGGCCAGTATATAAAAGTAATCTTTAAAAAAGGGGCACTTTAATTCATTAACATTTTGAAAGACGCTTCGTTTTTTAAATACAGGTGGCCCTCGTTTTACAACGGTTCAATTTACACCGTTTCAAAATAACAACCTTTTTTCCAGTCATGTGACTGCTATTGAAAAGCATTGAGAAGCAGTGCATTTATTAAAATAGCCAGTAGGGGGAGCTGTCCGCTTGTGTTGCAGCAAAGCCAAGCAAGCTGAGCTATCGAGCAGATTTCAAAGGAACAAGATCTTCCTGTCTATAAATCAGTCCAGATTGGAATGCATAGAAAGAATGGTTTGCAGAAAAATGCAAGTGAAGTCTGTGTTGTGTGATTATTTTATTAGGTTTATAATGCTGTTTAGCAAATGTTTGTTCATTTAACTTAGTTTAATGATATATTATGTGTTGTGTGATTATTTTATTAGGTTTATAATGCTGTTTAGCATTTAAAGTCTTCATTTCAAAGCTTTAAAAATAATGTATTGGGTGTTACTTATGACAATTTTGAGAGGGGCCTGGAACCTCTCTCCCTCACTTCCCATTGACTTCCATTATAAACTGGGTTTCAATTTACAACGGTTTCGATTTACAACCATTCCTTCTGGAACCTAACCCCGGCGTAAACTGAGGGCTACCTGTATTTACCACTGAGTTATGGTAAACATTCCGTCGTTCCTCCGTCCGCATCTCATAATGTATTTAGCATATTGATTACTAGTCCGGCTTCCTCCAATCGTTGCGTGCCCCACGAGCTGGACGCCAGATGGGGTATGCAACAATTGGAGGAAGCCGGATTTGTGGCAGGAAATAGAACTGCCATCTATTGCTCTTGCAAATGAATAACAATCTTGTAAAACTGCTGCCATATAGTGCTCCAGACACATGCACACTCCTGAGCTTACATTCCTGCTTTTCAACAAAAAATACCAACAGAACAATAAAACATTTGATATTACAAGTAAATTTGGAAGTTGCTTAAAATTGCATGTTCCCCATGGTTCACATAGAGACTTTTCAATTCACTTATGTTATCAAACGTAAATTGTTCTTTTGGTAACTTCTGTTGAAAAACATCTAGGTAGGCTCAGGAGCAGAAATGCTTTACTGGGAGCTAGCTGATTGGTGGCTGCACACCAAATGCTTTTTGCCATTGGCTCACCCGATGTGTCATTACTCCCCAGTAGTGCATTGCTTCTTTGAAGTTGTTTTTACACAGTTATATACAATAGTGCAATACAATTCTGTAATTAAAGGGATAGTCGAGTCAAAAATATGTCATGATTCAGATAGAGCATACAATTTTAAGCCGGTTTCTAATTTACTCCTATTAATTTTTCTTCGTTCTCTTGGTATCTTTATTTAAAAAAAACTAGAATGTAATCTTAGAAGCTGGCCCATTTTTGGTTCAGCACCTGGGTAGTGCTTACTGATTGGATAGCTACATTTAGACAGGTGCTGAACCAAAAATGGCTGGCTTCTAAGCTTACATTCAAACTTTTTAAAAACAGAATTTATGCTTACCTGATAAATTACTTTCTCCAACGGTGTGTCCGGTCCACGGCGTCATCCATTACTTGTGGGAAATGTTCTCCCCCACAGGGAAAGGCAAGGAGAGCACACAGCAAGAGCTGTCCATATAGCTCCCCCTCTGGCTCCGCCCCCCAGTCATTCGACCGACGGTTAGGAGAAAAAGGAGAAACTATAGGGTGCCGTGGTGACTGTAGTGTATAAAGAATTTTTTTTCAACCTGATTAAAAAAACCAGGGCGGGCCGTGGACCGGACACACCGTTGGAGAAAGTAATTTATCAGGTAAGCATAAATTCTGTTTTCTCCAACATTGGTGTATCCGGTCCACGGCGTCATCCATTACTTGTGGGAACCAATACCAAAGCTTTAGGACACGGATGAAGGGAGGGAGCAAATCGGGTTACCTAAACGGAAGGCACCACGGCTTGCAAAACCTTTCTACCAAAAATAGCCTCCGAAGAAGCGAAAGTATCACATTTGTAGAATTTGGCAAAAGTGTGCAGAGAAGACCAAGTCGCTGCCTTACATATCTGGTCAACAGAAGCCTCGTTCTTGTAGGCCCATGTGGAAGCCACAGCCCTAGTAGAGTGAGCTGTGATACGGTCAGGAGGCTGCCGTCCGGCAGTCTCATAAGCCAAGCGGATAATGCTTTTCAGCCAGAAAGAGAGAGAGGTAGCAGTAGCTTTTTGACCTCTCCTCTTACCAGAGTAAACGACAAACAAGGATGAGGTTTGTCTAAAATCTTTTGTTGCTTCTAAATAGAACTTTAAAGCACGAACAACATCTAAATTGTGTAATAAACGTTCCTTCTTTGAAACTGGATTCGGACACAAAGAAGGAACAACTATTTCCTGGTTGATGTTCTTGTTGGAAACAACTTTTGGAAGAAAACCAGGCTTAGTACACAAAACAACCTTATCTGAATGGAACACCAGATAGGGTGGATCACACTGCAAAGCAGATAATTCAGAAACTCTTCTAGCAGAAGAAATAGCAACCAAAAACAGAACTTTCCAAGATAGTAACTTAATATCTATGGAATGTAAAGGTTCAAACGGAACCCCTTCAAGAACTGAAAGAACTAAATTTAGACTCCAAGGAGGAGTCATGGGTCTGTAAACAGGCTTGATTCTAACCAAAGCCTGAACAAAAGCTTGTACATCTGGCAAAGCTGCCAGTCGTTTGTGCAACAAGACGGATAATGCAGAAATCTGTCCTTTTAGAGAACTAGCTGACAATCCTTTATACAAACCTTCTTGGAGAAAGGAGAGAATCTTTGTAATTTTAATCTTACTCCAGGAGAATCCTCTGGATTCACACCAACAGATATATTTTTTCCATATTTTATGGTAAATCTTTCTAGTCACAGGTTTTCTGGCTTGGACCAGAGTATCAATCACAGAATTTGAAAACCCACGCTTGGATAAAATCAAGCGTTCAATTTCCAAGCAGTCAGCTGCTGAGAAACTAGATTGGGATGTTCGAATGGACCTTGTACTAGAAGGTCCTGTCTCAAAGGTAGCTTCCATGGTGGAGCCGATGACATATTCACCAGGTCTGCATACCAAGTCCTGCGTGGCCACGCAGGAGCTATCAGAATCAGAGGCTTTTTCCTGTTTGATCCTGGCTATGAGCCTGGGGAGGAGAGGAAACGGTGGAAACACATATGCTAGGTTGAACGACCAAGGCGCCACTAATGTATCCACTAGAGTCGCCTTGGGATCCCTGGATCTGGACCCGTAGCAAGGAATCTTGAAGTTCTGACGGGACGCCATTAGATCCATGTCTGGAATGCCCCATAATTGGGTTAACTGAGCAAAGACCTCCGGATGGAGTTCCTACTCCCCCGGATGGAAAGTCTGACGACTCAAATAGTCCGCCTCCCAGTTGTCTACTCCTGGGATGTGAATAGCAGATAGATGGCAGGAGTGATTCTCTGCCCATTGGATTATCTTGGTTACTTCCTTCATCGCTAGGGAACTCTTTGTTCCCCCCTGATGATTGATGTACGCAACAGTCGTTATGTTGTCCGACTGAAATCTTATGAACCTGGCTTCCGCTAGCTGAGGCCAAGCCAGGAGCGCATTGAATATAGCTCTTAGTTCCAAAATGTTTATCGGGAGAAACGACTCTTCCCGCGACCATAGGCCCTGAGCTTTCAGAGAGTCCCAGACCGCGCCCCACCCCAAGAGGCTGGCATCGGTCGTGACGATGACCCACTCCGGTCTGCGGAAACTCATTCCCTGAGACAGGTGATCCTGGGTCAACCACCAGAGAAGTGAGTCCCTGGTTACCTGGTCTACTTGAATTTGGGGAGACAAGTCTGTATAGTCCCCATTCCACTGATTGAGCATGCACAGCTGTAATGGTCTTAGATGAATTCGAGCAAAAGGAACCACATCCATTGCTGCGACCATTAGTCCTATTACTTCCATGCATTGAGCTATGGAGGGTTGAGGAATAGAGTGAAGAACTCGACAAGCTTTTAGAAGCTTTGTCTTTCTGACGTCTGTGAGAAAGATCTTCATTTCCACAGAATCTATTATTGTTCCCAGAAAAGGAACCCTTGTGGACGGTGACAGTGAACTTTTTTCTATGTTCACCTTCCACCCGTGAGATCTGAGAAAAGCCAACACAATGTCTGTATGAGCCCTCGCTTTGGAAAGAGACGACGCTTGGATTAGGATGTCGTCTAGATAAGGTGCTACAGCGATGCCCCTCGGTCTTAGGACCGCTAGAAGGGACCCTAGCATCTTTGTGAAAATTCTGGGAGCGGTGGCTAAACCGAATGGAAGAGCCACAAACTGGTAATGTTTGTCCAGAAAGGCGAACCTCAGGAACTGATGATGAGATTTGTGGATTGGGCTATGCAGATACGCATCCTTTAGATCCACTGTAGTCAAAAATTGACCCTGCTGGATTGTTGGTAAGATTTTCCGAATGGTTTCCATCTTGAAGGATGGAACTCTGAGGAACTTGTTTAATATCTTTAAATCCAGAATTGGCCTGAAAGTTCCCTCTTTTTTGGGAACCACAAACAGGTTTGAGTAAAACCCTAGACCTTGTTCCCCGGAGGGGACTGGGTTTATCACTCCCATCTTTGATAGGTCTCTTACACAATGTAAGAATGCCTGTTTCTTTATCTGGTCTGAAGATAAGCGAGACAGGTGGAACCTTCCCTTTGGAGGAAGTCCTTTGAATTCTAACAGGTATCCCTTGGACACTATCTCTAGTGCCCAGGGATCCAGAACATCTCTTGCCCAAGTCTGAGCGAAGAGAGATAGTCTGCCCCCTACCAGATCCGGTCCCGGATCGGGGGCTACCCCTTCATGCTGTCTTGGTAGCAGCAGAAGGTTTCTTGGTTTGTTTACCCTTGTTCCAGCCTTGCATGGGCTTCCAAGCGGGTTTGGGCTGGGCCGCGTTACCTTCTTGTCTAGCAGTAGTGGAATTATTAGCCGGTCCGTTCCTGAAATTGCGAAAGGAACGAAAATTAGACTTGTTCTTAGCCTTAAAAGGCCTATCCTGTGGGAGGGCATGGCCCTTACCCCCAGTGATGTCTGAAATAATTTCCTTCAATTCCGGCCCAAAAAGGGTCTTACCCTTGAAAGGAATATTCAGTAACTTAGTCTTGGACGACACATCTGCCGACCAGGATTTTAGCCAAATCGCCCTCCACGCTACTATAGCAAAACCTGAGTTTTTTGCCGCCACTTTCGTTATTTTAAAGGCGGCATCCAATATAAAGGAATTAGCTAACTTTAATGCGTGAATTTTGTCCATGACTTCTTCATAGGAAGTCTCTTTCTGGAGCGACCTTTCTAGTTCTTCGAACCAAAAGGACGCCGCTGAAGTGACAGTAATAACACACGTAGCTGGTTGAAGGATGAACCCTTGCTGAACAAAAATCTTTTTAAGCAATCCTTCCAATTTTTTATCCATAGGATCTTTGAAAGCGCAGCTGTCCTCTATAGGAATAGTTGTGCGCTTCGCTAGTGTTGAAACAGCTCCCTCAACCTTCGGGACCGTTTGCCATGCGTCCCTTCTAGGGTCTACTATGGGAAACTTTTTCTTAAATATAGGAGGTGGGGCAAAGGGTACACCTGGCTTCTCCCACTCCTTTTCCACTATGTTTGCTACCCTCTTAGGTATTGGAAAAGCGTCGTCGTGCACTGGGACCTCTAAAAATGTGTCCAATTTGCACAACTTCTATGGAACTACCATGGAATCACAGTCATCCAGAGTAGCTAATACCTCCTTAAGCAAAGCGCGGAGATGTTCTAGCTTAAACTTAAATGCCACTAGATCAGGTTCTGCCTGTTGAGAAATTTTTCCTGAGTCTGAAATTTCACCCTCAGACAGCCCTTCCCTCACAGCCAATTCCGATTGATGTGAGGGTAAAATAGATAAGGCATCGTCAGCGTCTGATTGTTCATCCTTTTTATCTGTATTTAAAACTGAACAATCACGCTTTCTCTGAAAAGCTGGCAGTTTGGATAAAAGATTTGCTATAGAATTATCCACTACTGCTGATAATTGTTGCATAGAAATAAGCACTGGCGCGCTAGGTGTTGCCTGCGCGGGCAAAGCTGGTGTAGACACAGAAGGAGAGGATGTAGAGCTATCCCCACTACCTTCATTAGATAAATCATCTTGGGCAACATTATGAAAAATAACAGAGCTGTCCTGATTTTGTTCGGACGCTATGGCGCAATTATCACAAACACTCGAAGGGGGAACCACATTTGTCTCTATACACACAGAACATAGGTTATCTGATGGAACAGACATGTTAAACAGATTTAGGCAGGCAAACAATGCAATAAAAACGATTTTAAACAAAAACGTTACTGTCTCTTTAAATAATAAAATGACACATTTATTTCTGAATGTTCAAAAAACTATGAAGGCAATATCCGATTTTTCTGAAATTTGGACCCCAGTGTCTTAATGCTTAGGAAGTATTGCACAGGAAAAATAGTGACTCTAGCTCTAGCAAACCGGAGCTAATTGTTGGATTTAACCGTTTTTATACACCACAATCCCAGCTACAGCCTTGCTGCAGCTTTTTACCTTCCTTAGGGGTCACCATTCACAGAAAAAAGCCTTTTGGAGTCACTTTCTGAGCCACAGGACCCTCTCACATGAATCTGCATGCACTGCCTTGAAATTCAACTGCACAGCTGAAGTGCCAAAATGAGGCTTCCTCCCTCAGCACACTAGAGTGAAGGGGCCTTCCTGACTAGATTTAGGTGTCTAAAACAAGCCAGATCAATAAAAAACGTTCCCAAGTGTATGTGAGCTTATAAAATATTTCAAATGGTATAATATTGTAATAAAAACCAATCGATTTAGCCCCTAACAGTGTCTACCAGCATAAAAAACAAAAAGGGGAAGCCTGTTATCTTTTTTGCTGAGGTGAAAGAAAAATGGCTTACCGTTTCCCCTGAGGGGAAAAATGACTGTCATCTAGCATTAGCCTGTGTTGTTAGGAGACTAGTCATACCTGAAGCAGATGAGTCTGCAAACTGTTACCCCCAACTGAAGTTCTCTTGTTTCAACAGTCCTGCGTGGTAACAGTAATGGATTTTAGTTACTTGTGCTAAAATCATAGCCCTCTTAAACAGAAATCTTCATCACTTTTCTGTTGTAGAGTAAATAGTACAAGCCAGCACTATTTTAAAATAAACTCTTGATAGAAGAATAAAAAACTACAACTAACACCACAAACTCCTCGCCATCCCCGTGGTAGATGCTACTTGTTCAGAGCGGCAAGGAGAATGACTGGGGGGCGGAGCCAGAGGGGGAGCTATATGGACAGCTCTTGCTGTGTGCTCTCCTTGCCTTTCCCTGTGGGGGAGAACATTTCCCACAAGTAATGGATGACGCCGTGGACCGGACACACCAATGTTGGAGAAATAAAGATACCAGGATAACGAAGAAAAATTGATAATAGGAGTAAATTAGAAAGTTGCTTAAAATTTATGAAAGTTTAATTTTGACTATACTATCCCTTTAACACTCTTTTCGTTTTGCAATATTTCGCCCCTTTAACAGTAAAAAGATGCTGCAGCACAAAACACTTTCTTTGCATAAATGTTTTGTAGATGATCCATTTATACTGTATAGCCCACCTGGGAGTGTTTTTGCAACAATGTAAAGTTTTGCTTATTTTTAAATAATATTGTGCTGATTTTCAGACTCCTAACCAAGCCCTACAGTGTCAGATGTATACAAGAGTTTACAGACCCCCTGTGTGCAATCTATATTCTCATATGCAAGGAAGAAGGGGGAGGGGAGAGTGTCTGTTATTCTTGTTTTGCTAGCCCCTTTCATTGGGTGCCCCAGCCTAACCTCAACAGTGCTAAACTGGGAGCATCTAAGTAAGTTTTTAAAAGATCATATAATGGATTTTTAGATCATTACCTGTGCATATTCTTCCAAATAGTAGCCTCTATTACATGTAGTTATATGAAAATTGGTGTATACTGTCCATTTAATACAGGTTTAAGCTATTGTAAATGTAGTTCCACAAGCATTTTTTTAAGAGCACTGGGACTAATTAATGAGAACCAGCAACATTATACTGAAAGTGCACAGTTGATATGTCATTTCCCAAAGCTTCTTATTGCCTAACAAGATCATACACATTCTCTTTCTAGCATAACATTATTATTCGGACTAAAGAAACAGAACTAATATTTTCTGGAAGCACCAGGAATGCTATAGATTTGTGCACATCAATGCAAAATGAGTTGCAAGCTCTGCTCATGAAAGCTTATTAAAGGGTGCCCAGTTAATCTCTGCACAACTTAATTAGAAGAACAATCATGTTGATGAACTAATTTGTACTCCAGCAAAATTACTTTAAAAGGGGCAGACGCTTCAAAAAAATATTGGCTTCATATTGAAGCTGCCCTGGCTTGGAGCGTTGGCTTGAATCTTGAGTACCTTTCCAGCGATGTTAATCTTCAGACATAATTCACCTTATCAATAGAGTAATTATGGGGATGGCCTATCTGCAAAGTCTCATTTCATGGTGAATTGTGCACCATTTATGCTCTAGCAAATTTGAATCTCACAAAAAGGTGTCAGATTTCAGGTGTCAGACTCTGAACTTTGGCATGTTGGCAAAGCGCTCTCTCCCCATTTAATTGATCAAATGATATGGAAGAGAAAGAACTGCCTTTTTGTTGCAGATACAAATATGCCACAAGGTGATTATTTACAAAATGAGGAAATTAGCAGTTTAGGTATATTACAGTAATAGAGCAAATTTAGCAACTGCAGTTAAAGTACCACCAGATATTTTATAGTTATCACATGATTACATTAAATTGATAATATGTTCCTCACCTTGCCTTTCACTCCCAGTAACCTGCAATCTTATGACTCTTGTAACTATTGATTGCCACTCCTTTTCCATAACCCCCTTCTCCTGTGCTACCTGAACACACCTCTGTAAAAAAACAAATACTATTCAGTTATAATCTCTGCATTAACATTAACCCTCTTGTTGTTATGGAAACCTGGTTCACACTCAAATTAACACTCTTTCCTTTAGTAGCCATCGCTTTAAAGAGACAGTAAAGTCAAAATGAAACTTTCATGATTCAGATACAGAAAACAATTTTCCAATTTACTACTTATTATTTTTTGCTTAGTTCTCTCTGTATCTCTCTGAATTTAGAAGCATGTCCTTAGCCATCAGCCAAGTATTTGCAAAAATGCTTTTAAAATTTTTATACAGTTACAAACTCTGCTGTCACAGAGTGTCTGTAGCATTATAGTGCAGCTATTTGCAACTATGTATAACATTGCTATAAACATTGCTGCAAACACTGCTGCCAGATGGCTAAAGACATGTGGATGCTACTGAGCTCACTTGTGGTTACTCTTTAGGAAAAGGATACCAAGAGAACTAAGCCAAATTCATAATAGAAGTAAATTGGAAAGATGTTTAAGATGTCATGCTCTATGTAATCCATATACGTTTAATTTTGACTTTACAGTCCCTCAACCAGCCCATGGAAAAAAAGACAGACAAACTACTTACACTAAGATTTAGCTTCCATGCATCATTTTATTCCCTCTCACACTTTTAGCTACCTTAATGGCTCGATTTACCAAAGCCCTAAGGCTGCAAGTTCTCACAAGAACTTGCTCGCCGTAATTTATCAAGCAGCGTTCACCAGACCACCGCTTCCTTAACCTTTTCGCCACCTCTAGGTGGCAAAATTTAATCTCCGCGGTCAAGTCCGACCGAGGAGATTGACAGCTCCTGGCCACACGTGATTGGCTGTGCGCGGGCAGGGGGCGGTATTGCACGCGAACGCAAAATTGCGCTTGTGTGCAATGTTGATTACCTGCGGGTAATTTCACCCCACCACAGGCGAGCTGAGGCGTACAGGGGCGCCTATACGTGGCCCTGTACGCCTCAGCTTTGATAAATCTAGCCCTAAGATTCAGGCTACACATTTTCTCACTCCCACTCTATAGCAATATGTATCTATCATCCCATTTTGCTGTCTCGCTTACACACATTATTCTTGATTCAGACATAACATCGCTCATCTTGGGTGACTTAAGCAATTATGTTAATATCCCCTCACAAAATAAGCTCCTAAGATACACGCAAAAAAGAAATAAGGTTAAAAAGCCTACATTTAATTTCAAATATGTTAAAATAACAGTGATCCATATCACTCCTGAGAAGGTTTAACGGCCCTGATGCGTTGCATGCCTCAATTGCACTTCATGAGGGATCATATAATATTCCCTCACTCCTGCAGCCTCTAAGCATCTCAATTCCGCTTTTCCAACTGACAGTTACTCAAACTCACTGTGAAGACCATTCTATTGATATGTCATCTCTCATTTCTCCTCTCTCTGTTATATCTCCCTTCCCTCTCTCTGGCTACAATCACGTAACATGCACCCTCACCGTATCCTTCTTCAACACATCCCCAGCACCATTCTTGCTATAGTCTCAGCAATCTTCAGAAGTTATTTAGCCAATTCTTTGAAATATCTTCTCCATTGTCAGCCCCAGACGTGCCACCACTCTATAATTACAAGTATCTACCCTTTGAACACTTGTCACAACACATTACCCCCATCCTTGACATTCCAAACATACTATTGAGCATCTCTATAGGAATCAGACACTACAATATATTCTAAATATCTCCACCGTACACACCATTTATCCTCCTGTGCCGCTCCCTACACTGGCTTCCTTTAGCCTCCAGAACTAAAATAAAAAAAATCTAACCATCACCTATGAGCACATCACAACACCTTACCACCAAATGCCATCCTTGCTGCCTGCCTCTACCTACAAGCTGATTCTCACAAGGCCCCTATCATGATAAACTCTCTTGTTCAATCTGTCAAGCTCCTCTACTTTTTAAAGTTTTAAATCCATCCTCAAAATAAATCTAATATCCTACTTCATAGAGCAGTTTGCTAAAATCCAGGGTGACAGGTTGCCATGGCAAGTAATATACCTAACCTAGGTTTGCCACCTTTTCTGGGGGGGAAATACCAGCCATGCTCATTAGCATGCATTTGCATCAACAATTATTCAGCATTAATCGGGAACCAAAGTGGACTGATTTTAAATTATCAGTTATTTATAAGTAGATTCCAATACACTTAGAATTAGTTTGACCATGATAGCATCCTTATTTCTATTTTAAATCTTTACTTGCAACTTTGACCTGAACCTTAAAAACACCAGCAATGTTTTTAAAATACCTGCTGAGTGGTAATCCTAACTTGACCCAGTTGGCTGAAAATACCCTTGTAATGTAAATAGGGGCAGTGGTTCATTTGTACCAGCCCTCAAGCACTGGTCAATATATCTCATAGTGATTACACCCAGATGCCTTCAAAATTCTTCTCCTAGCCGGGTCGGCAAACTATAATTCCCAGCATGCTGCAGGGCCAGACAAGTGTATGTTCCTCATTTGTTCTGCACCCTTCATCTACACTGACAAACGCAGTTCATAGATAATACAACAAGGAGAGGATTAATTTATCGATGGGTGGGTACTAATTAAGGGGGTTAAATACTGAGTGTGTCATGCAGTTCTCTTTCTAGGCAATAAAGGGGTTAAACCACCCCTGCATTTGTTATACTGGAAACAAAGAAGGTTCAATATCTCTTATGTGTTCCTTTGATTACCCTATGTGCACTGGGAAACCAGAGAGGTAAATCACTTTTGTTAGTGTTCATGTTTAATTATATAGTTCTATCGCCAGTAGATAAAAACACACATATTTCAAGTTACTAAAATTACATCCGAGTTTTCTCACTTATCTCATAATAGGCATAATTTTCAGCACTATATTACACACCTGCCATTGACACATTACACATCAGTGCATTCCCACGTCTCTACGTTGCGTGGATCTCATTCACATCTTCACACCTGATCTGTGTGTGTGCATGTGTATGCTAAGATTTCATATAATTTGTCCCTTTAGAGACAAGGAAATAATACATCTTGTTTTAGAAAAAATAAAACTCACATCTTTTAGATTTACTACAAATATATAATTTCATTGGTGTAGTTTATTGGTCTGATTCCTCATTCATGCTTTTTTTTCCAGCTTGAAAAGTATATTCTTTCTATACATTCAATAAGAATCTGCATTAACCTAGCAGCACAGCCCATCTTCCAGTATATGCAGTCTGATTTTCTGCTGCAAAAATTCAAAATAGACATGAAAGCCAACTTTGAAAAATACAGTTATGCATTTTAAAATTAGGAAGAAGGCATTTTTACAACTGCCTTTAGTGAGACACAGAGGATTCTGCAATAACATTCTGTGTTAGGTCATGTGCATACCTGCCCTGCCAAATATTCCAAATTCATTTTGTGAGCAACTGTTTTCTCACCTTTAAGCAAATGAAACATTACCACAGATTTTTCACACACACACCAGGATCTATTTAAATGGGCACACTAACCATATAAAGACTGTGCAATAACTTTAAAGTGATGGTAAATTCACCTCACTAACTTTAGGTATATTGAAAGCTCTTGTAATTATAAGCATATCGATGTTTTTATTTTCGTCAACATTCAATACAACTTCTGTAAAACACAGTTTTTGTGAGGCTCCGTTATCTGCTTTAATGCAGCCTCTGTCACAGATTTTCTTATTTTGGTATTTGACAGGCAGCTTTCAGCCAATAGGATCCTCACCATGCGCCCTATGTAATTAACTCAAAGCACGCTCCCATGCTTGTAACTATTAGCTGACTCAGCCTTGAAGTGCAACTGCGCACGCGCAGCATGCTACGCTATTTGCGCAAAAGAAACAGTGAGGCTGCTTACTGTAAACAGGTAATCTAGAGTAGCGTGCTGCGCATGCGCAGTTGCACTTCAAGGCTGAGTCAGCTAATAGTTACAAGCACGGGAGTGTGCTGTGCGTTAATTACATAGGGCGCATGGTGAGGATCCTATTGGCTGAAAGAGCTGCCTGTCAAATATCAAAATAAAATCTGTGACAGAGGCTGCATTAAAGCAGATGACGGAGCCTCACAAAAACTGTGTTTTACAGAAGTTGTATTCAATGTTGAAGAAAATAAACACATAGATATGCTTATAATTACAAGAGTTTTCAATATACCTAAAGTTAGTGGGGCGAATTTACCATCACTTTAAAAGAAATAATTTTCTCTATGACTTGATCAGTCTTTCACATTGTGAGAGGAATTTTGGACCCCTCTTTACAATGTTGCTTCAGTTGAGGTTTGCGGCATTTGTTTATACACAGCTCTCTTAAGGTCCCGCCACAGCATTTTAATCAGGTTGAGGTCTGGACTTCGACTGGGCCACTGCAACACCCTGATTCTTTTCTTTTTTTCAGCAATTCTGTTGTAGATTTGCTGGTGTGCTTGGGCTCATTGTCCTGTTGCATGACCCAATTTCGCCAAGCTTTATCTGTCGGACAGCTGGCCTCACATTAAACTCTTGAATACTTTGGTAAACAGGGGAGTTCATGGTCAAATCAATGACGCAAAGGTGCCCAGGTCCTGTGGCTGCTAAACAAGCCCAAATCATCACCTCTCCTCCACGGTGCTTAACAGTTGGTATGAGGTGTTTGTGCTGATAGGCTGTGTTTGGTTTTTGCCAAATGTAGTGCTGTGCATTATGGCAGAACATCTCCACTTTGGTGCAGGTACTGTGTCATGAAATGTCATTGTGTGCTCCTCATGGAACTTGGCCATGCATGCCAGCCAGCAGACTGTGTGTTCCTAGTTATGAATGTGCAAACGTATTAAATGTACAATAACAGCATGCAGCGCTATTTGACTCACACCTGCTGATCTAAGAAAAAAAGATTTGAAAGCAAGGGTTTAAAAAAAAAATGAAAAAAAAAAAAAAAATTGCTTACTAGCATTTTGAAAATCACAAGAAAATAAATTGCAATTAATCGCACAGCCCTATTCCTTTGCATTGTTTCATATTGCTTCCAACCTTGTAAACATATAGTTAGTCCAATAAAAAAGGAAATTTATGCTTACCTGATAAATGTATTTCTTTTACGATATGACGAGTCCACGGATTTCATCCTTACTTATGGGATTACGCCTCCTTGGCAGCAGCAGGAGGTAAAGAGCACCACAGCAGAGCTGTATATATAGCTCCTCCCTTCCCTCCCACTCCAGTCATTCGACCGAAATTAGGAAGAGAAAGGAAAAGCCAAGGTGCAGAGGTGACTGAAGTTTAACAAAAATAAAAACCTGTCTTAGAAATTGACAGGGCGGGCCGTGGACTCGTCATATCGTAAAAGAAATAAATTTATCAGGTAAGCATAAATTTCCTTTTCTTTTACAAGATATGACGAGTCAACGGATTTCATCCTTACTTATGGGATACAATACCAAAGCTATAGGACACGGATGAAAGGGAGGGACAAGACAGGAACCTAAACGGAAGGCACCACTGCTTGAAGAACCTTTCTCCCAAAAACAGCCTCGGACGAGGCAAAAGTGTCAAATTTGGAAAAAGTGTGAAGAGACGACCAAGTTGCAGCCTTGCAAATCTGTTCAACAGAAGCATAATTTTTAAATGCCCATGAGGAAGCCACAGCCCTAGTAGAATGAGCTGTAATTCTTTCAGGAGGCTGCTGTCCAGCAGTCTTATATGCAAAACGGATGATATTCTTCAGCCAAAAAGAAAGAGAGGTAGCTGTAGCTTTCTGGCCCCTACGTTTTCCAGAAAAAACATAATTTATGCTTACCTGATAAATTTATTTCTCTTGTAGTGTATCCAGTCCATGGATCATCCATTACTTGTGGGATATTCTCCTTCCCAACAGGAAGTTGCAAGAGGATCACCCACAGCAGAGCTGCTATATAGCTCCTCCCCTCACTGCCATATCCAGTCATTCGACCGAAACAAGCAGAGAAAGGAGAAACCATAGGGTGCAGTGGTGACTGTAGTTTAATTAAAATTTAGACCTGCCTGAAAAGGACAGGGCGGGCCGTGGACTGGATACACTACAAGAGAAATAAATTTATCAAGTAAGCATAAATGATGTTTTCTCTTGTTAAGTGTATCCAGTCCACGGATCATCCATTACTTGTGGGATACCAATACCAAAGCTAAAGTACACGGATGATGCGAGGGACAAGGCAGGAACTTAAAAGGAAGGAACCACTGCCTGTAGAACCTCTCTCCCAAAAACAGCCTCCGAAGAAGCAAAAGTATCAAATTTGTAAAATTTGGAAAAAGTATGAAGGGAAGACCAAGTTGCAGCCTTGCAAATCTGTTCAACAGAGGCCTCATTTTTAAAGGCCCAGGTGGAAGCCACAGCTCTAGTAGAATGAGCTGAAATCCTTTCAGGAGGCTGCTGTCCAGCAGTCTCATAGGCTAAACGGATTATACTCCGAAGCCAAAAAGAAAGAGAGGTTGCCGAGGCCTTCTGTCCTCTCCTCTGTCCAGAGTAAACAACAAACAGGTTAGATGTTTGGCGAAAATCTTTAGTAGCCTGTAAGTAAAACTTCAAGGCACGGCCTACGTCTAGATTATGCAAAAGACGTTCCTTCTTTGAAGAAGGATTAGGACATAATGATGGAACAACAATCTCTTGATTGATATTCTTGTTAGAAACCACCTTAGGTAAAAACCCAGGTTTTGTACGCAGAACAACTTTATCTGAATGAAAGATCAGATAAGGAGAATCACAATGTAAGGCAGATAACTCAGAGACTCTTCGAGCCGAGGAAATAGCCATCAGAAAAAGAACTTTCCATGAAAGAAGTTTGATATCAATAGAATGAAGGGGTTCAAACGGAACCCCTTGAAGAACTTTAAGAACCAAGTTTAAGCTCCATGGAGGAGCAACAGGTTTAAACACAGGCTTAATTCTAACTAAAGCCTGACAAAATGCCTGAACGTCTGGAACTTCTGCCAGACGCTTGTGTAAAAGAATAGACAGAGCAGAAATCTGTCCCTTTAAAGAACTAGCTGATAATCCTTTGTCCAAACCCTCTTGGAGGAAGGACAATATCCTAGGAATCCTAACCCTACTCCATGAGTAATTCTTGGATTCAAACCAATGAAGATATTTACGCCATATCTTGTGGTAAATTTTCCTGGTGACAGGCTTTCGTGCCTGTATTAAGGTATCAATTACTGACTCGGAGAAGCCACGCTTTGATAGGATCAAGCGTTCAATCTCCATGCAGTCAGTCTCAGAGAAAGTAGATTTGGATGATTGAAAGGACCTTGTATTAGAAGGTCTTGTCTCAGAAGCAGAGTCCATGGTGGAAAGGATGACATATCCACTAGGTCTGCATACCAGGTCCTGCGTGGCCACGCAGGCGCTATCAATATCACTGATGCTCTTTCCTGTTTGATTTTGGCAATCAGACGAGGGATCAGAGGAAACGGTGGAAACACATAAGCCAGGTTGAAGAACCAAGGCGCTGCTAGAGCATGTATCAGTGCCGCTTCTGGGTCCCTGGACCTGGATCCGTAACAAGGAAGCTTGGCTTTCTGGCGAGACGCCATGAGATCCAATTCTGGTTTGCCCCAACGGAAAACCAATTGAGCAAACACCTCCGGATGGAGTTCCCATTCCCCTGGATGAAAAGTCTGACGACTTAGAAAATCCGCCTCCCAGTTCTCTACACCTGGGATATGGATCGCTGACAGGTGGCAAGAGTGAGTCTCTGCCCAGCGAATTATCTTGGAGACTTCTGACATCGCTAGGGAACTCCTGGTTCCCCCTTGATGGTTGATGTAAGCCACAGTCGTGATGTTGTCCGACTGAAATCTGATGAACCTCAGTGTTGCTAGCTGAGGCCAAGCCAGAAGAGCATTGAAAATTGCTCCGAAATCCAGAATATTTATTCCATGAACCCTGAGCCTTCAGGGAGTTCCAGACTGCACCCCAACCTAGAAGGCTGGCATCTGTTGTTACAATTATCCAATCTGGTCTGCGAAAGGTCATACCCTTGGACAGATGGGCCCGAGATAACCACCAGAGAAGAGAATCTCTGGTTTCCTGATCCAGATTTAGTAGAGGGGACAAATCTGTGTAATCCCCATTCCACTGACTGAGCATGCATAATTGCAGCAGTCTGAGATGCAGGCGCGCGAATGGCACTATGTCCATCGCCGCGCTACCATTAAGCCGATTACTTCCATGCACTGAGCCACCGTGGGGCGCGGAATGGAGTGAAGAACACGGCAAGCATTTAGAAGTTTTGATAACCTGGACTCCGTCAGGTAAATTTTCATTTCTACAGAATCTATTAAAGTCCCTAGGAAGGAAACCCTCGTGAGAGGAGATAGAGAACTCTTTTCTTCGTTCACTTTCCACCCATGCAACCTCAGGAATGCCAGAACTATCTCTGTATGAGATTTGGCAATTTGAAAGCTTGACGCCTGTATCAGGATATCGTCCAGGTAAGGAGCCACCGCTATGCCTTGCGGTCTTAGGACCGCCAGAAGTGAGCCCAGAACCTTTGTAAAAATTCTTGGGACTGTAGCCAACCCTAATGGAAGAGCTACAAATTGGTAATGCGTGTCTAGAAAGGCAAACCTCAGGAACTGATGATGATTCTTGTGAATCGGAATGTGAAGGTAGGCATCCTTTAAGTCCACTGTGGTCATGTACTGACCCTCTTGGATCATGGGTAAAATGGTTCGAATAGTTTCCATCTTGAATGACGGAACTCTGAGGAATTTGTTTAGGATCTTTAAATCCAAAATTGGTCTGAAGGTTCCCTCTTTTTTGGGAACCACAATCAGATTTGAATAAAACCCCTGTCCTTGTTTCGTCTGCGGAACTGGATGGATCACTCCCATTACAAGGAGATCTTGTACGCAGCTTAGGAATGCCTCTTTCTTTATCTGGTTTGCAGATAATCTTGAAAGGTGAAATCTCCCTTGTGGAGGAGAAGCTTTGAAGTCCAGAAGATATCCTTGAGATATGAACTCCAACGCCCAGGGATCCTGAACATCTCTTGCCCACGCCTGGGCGAAGAGAGAGAGTCTGCCCCCTACTAGATCCGTTGTCGGATAGGGGGCCGCTCCTTCATGCTGTCTTAGAGGCAGCAGTAGGCTTTCTGGCCTGCTTGCCCTTGTTCCAGGACTGGTTAGGTTTCCAGGCCTGCTTGGATTGAGCAAAAGTTCCCTCTTGTTTTGAAGCAGAGGAAGCTGATGCTGCACCTGCCTTGAAATTTCGAAAGGCACGAAAATTAGACTGTTTGGCCTTTGATTTGGCCCTGTCCTGAGGAAGGGTATGACCCTTACCTCCAGTAATGTCAGCAATAATGTCTATCAAACCAGGCCCGAATAAGGTCTGCCCCTTGAAAGGAATGTTGAGTAATTTAGACTTTGAAGTCACATCAGCTGAACAGGATTTGAGCCATAGCGCCCTACGCGCCTGGATGGCGAATCCGGAATTTTTAGCCGTTAGTTCAGTCAAATGAACAATGGCATCAGGAACAAATGAGTTAGCTAGCTTAAGAGTTCTAAGCTTGTCAACAATTTCAGTCAATGGAGCTGTATGGATGGCCTCTTCCAGGGCCTCAAACCAGAATGCCGCCGCAGCAGTGACAGGCGCAATGCATGCAAGGGGCTGTAAAATAAAACCTTGTTGAATAAACATTTTCTTAAGGTAACCCTCTAATTTTATTATCCATTGGATCTGAAAAAGCACAACTGTCTCAACCGGGATAGTGGTACGCTTTGCTAAAGTAGAAACTGCTCCCTCCACCTTAGGGACAGTCTGCCATAAGTCACGTGTAGTGGTATCTATTGGAAACATTTTTCTAAATATAGGAGGTGGGGAAAAGGGCACACCAGGCCTATCCCACTCCTTACTAATAATTTCTGTAAGCCTTTTAGGGATTGGAAAAACATCAATACTCACCGGCACTGCATAGTATTTATCCAGCCTACACAATTTCTCTGGCACTGCAATTGTGTCAAAGTCATTCAGAGCAGCTAATACCTCCCCAAGCAATACACGGAGGTTCTCAAGCTTAAATTTAAA
Source organism: Bombina bombina (assembly GCF_027579735.1). Lineage (NCBI taxonomy): Eukaryota > Metazoa > Chordata > Amphibia > Anura > Bombinatoridae > Bombina > Bombina bombina. Next base: position 464,487,514 of record NC_069501.1, read on the forward strand.
ATTAGAAATCTCTGAATCAGGTCTCCCCGATTTAGAGACGTCACCCACAGACTGAAGCTCTCCGTCCTCAGGTTCTGCATCCATCTTTGTTGAGAGTTGCAAGAGAATGACTGGATATGGCAGTGAGGGGAGGAGCTATATAGCAGCTCTGCTGTGGGTGATCCTCTTGCAACTTCCTGTTGGGAAGGAGAATATCCCACAAGTAATGGATGATCCGTGGACTGGATACACTTAACAAGAGAAAACAACAAATAATGAAGATGATTGACGAAAATCTTTAGTCGCCTGCAAGTAAAACTTCAGGGCACGAACCACGTCCAGGTTATGTAACACCCGCCCCTTCTTAGAAGAAGGATTAGGACACAAGGAAGGAACAACAATTTCCTGATTAATATTCTTATTAGAAACAACCTTAGGAAGGAAACTAGATTTGGTACGCAAGACCACCTTATCAGAATGGAAAATAAGATAAGGAGAATCACATTGTAAAGCTGAAAGCTCAGAAACTCTGTGAGCAGAAGAAATAGCAACCAAAAATAAAACTTTCCAAGATAACAACTTAATATCTATGGAATGCATAGGTTCAAACGGAACCCCTTGAAGAACATTAAGAACTAAATTCAAACTCCAAGGAGGAGCAATTGGTCTAAACACAGGCCTGATTCTAAAGGATTGAACGTCTGGAACATCTGACAGACGTTTGTGTAACAGAATAGACAAAGCAGAAATCTGTCCCTTTAAGGAACTTGCTGACAACCCTTTCTCCAATCCTTTTGGAGAAAAGATAAAATCCTGGGAATCCTAACCCTACTCCATGAGTAGACCTTGGATTCGCACCAATAAAGATATTTACGCGATATCTTATGGCAAATCTTTCTAGTAACAGGCTTACGTGCCTGAATCAGGGTATCAGTGACCGAATCAGAGAACCCCGGCTTAGATAAAATCAAGCGTTCAATCTCCAAGCAGTTAGCTGCAGAGAAACTAGATTTGGGTGATGGAAGGGTCCCTGAATGAGAAGGTCCTGCATCAATGGAAGTTTCCATGGCGGCAGAGAGGACATGTCCACCAGATCGGCATACCAAGTCCTGCGAGGCCACGCAGGAGCGATTAGAATTACCGAAGCCCTCTCCTGTTTGATCCGTGCAATCACCCGGGGTAGGAAAGCAAACGGTGGAAACACATAAGCTAGGTTGAACGACCAAGGCACTGCCAAGGCATCTATCAGTTCGGCCTGAGGATCCCTTGATCTGGATCCGTATCTTGGGAGCTTGGCATTCTGAAGTGACGCCATCAGATCCAATTCCGGACTGCCCCACCTGAGTATCAGGGCAGCAAAGACCTCCAGATGGAGTTCCCATTCCCCCGGATGAAACGTCTGTCTGCTCAAAAAGTCTGCTTCCCAGTTGTCCACTCCTGGGATGTAGATTGCTGACAGATAACAAGAGTGAGCCTCCGCCCACTGAATTATCTTGGATACTTCTGTCATCGCTAAGGAACTCCTTGTTCCTCCCTGATGATTGATGTAAGCCAAAGTCGTAATGTTGTCCGACTGAAACCGGATGAATTTGGCCGAAGCCAACTGAGGCCAAGCCTGAAGCGCATTGAATATCGCTCTCAATTCCAGAATATTGATTGGAAGTAGAGACTCCGACCGAGTCCACACACCCTGAGCCTTCAGGGAATTCCAGACTGCACCCCATCCTAGGAGACTGGCGTCCGTTTTCACTATCACCCACGAGGGCCTGCGGAAACACGTCCCCTGGGACAGATGATCCTGCGACAACCACCAAAGAAGAGAGTCTCTTGTCTATTGATCCAGATCTATCTGAGGAGATAAATTTGCATAATCTCCATTCCACTGTCTGAGCATGCTCAGCTGTAGAGGTCTGAGATGAAAATGAGCAAACGGAATGATGTCCATTGCCGCCACCATCAATTCAATTACCTCCATGCATTGAGCCACTGAAGGCCGAGGATTGGACTGAAGAGCTCGGCATGTATTCAGAATCTTTAACTTTCTGACTTCCGTCAAGAAGATTTTCATGGATACAGAATCTATTAGAGTTCCCAGGAAAGGAACCCTTGTCTGTGGAATTGGTGAACTCTTTTCTAGATTCACCTTCCACCCGTGAGTCCTTAGAAAGGACAGAACCATGTCGGTATGAGACTTTGTCAGTTGATAAGACGACACCTGGATCAGAATATCGTCCAGATAAGGCACCACTGCAATGCCCCGCGGTCTGAGAACCGCCAGCAGAGACCCTAGAACCTTTGTGAAGATCCTGGGTGCCGTTGCCAGCCCGAAGGGTAGAGCCACGAACTGAAAATGTTTGTCCAGAAAGGCAAATCTTAGGAACTGGTGATGATCTTTGTGGATAGGAATGTGAAGGTATGCATCCTTTAAATCCACGGTAGTCATATATTGACCCTCCTGGATCAATGGAAGAATTGTCCGAATAGTCTCCATCTTGAAGGATGGGACTCTGAGAAACTTGTTTAGACTCTTGAGATCTAAAATGGGTCAGAATGTTCCCTCTTTTTTGGGAACCATGAAAAGATTTGAGTAAAACCCCTGCCCCTGTTCCAGACTTGGAACGGGACAAATTACTCCCATAGTGGAGAGGTCTTTTACACAACGTAAGAACCCCTCTCTTTTTATCTGGTCTACAGATAATCGTGAAAGAAGGAACCTTCCCCTTGGGAAGGAATTTTTGAACTCCAGCTGGTACCCTTGAGACACGATTTCCAGTGTCCAGGGATCCTGAACATCTCTTATCCAAGCCTGGACAAAAAGAGAAAGTCTGCCCCCAACTAGATCCGGTCCCGGATCGGGGGCCGCCCCTTCATGCTGTCTTGGGAGCAGCAGCAGGCTTCTTGGGTTGTTTACCCTTGTTCCAAGCCTGGTTGGGTCTCCAGACGGACTTGGCTTGTGCAAAATTCCCTTCCTGTTTAGCGGAAGAGGGGACTCCCTTGAAATTTCGAAAGGAACGAAAATTACTCTGTCTACCCCTCTGCTTAGAAGTCTTATCCTGAGGTAGGAGATAACCCTTACCTCCCGTAATGTCAGAAATGATCTCTTTCAAGTCAGGCCCAAATAGGGTCTTACCCTTGAAAGGAATAGCCAAAAGTTTGGATTTAGAGGACACATCCGCAGACCAAGATTTTAACCATAAGGCTCTGCGTGCTAAAATGGAAAATCCTGCATTCTTAGCCGCCAATTTGGCGATCTGGAAAGCGGCATCCGTAACAAAAGAATTCGCCAGCTTAAGGGCCTTTATTCTATCCATTATTTCCTCTAAAGAAGTCTCAGTCTTAAGAGACTCTTCTAAAGCATCAAACCAAAATGTAGCCGCAGTTGTGACTGGTACAATGCAGGCCGTCGGCTGTAATAGAAACCCTTGATGAATAAATAGCTTTTTTAGAAGACCCTCCAACTTTTTGTCCATAGGGTCTTTGAAAGCACAACTGTCCTCAATCGGGATAGTCGTACGCTTAGCCAGGGTAGATATAGCTCCCTCCACCTTAGGGACCGTTTGCCAAGAATCCCAAATGGTGTCAGCTATAGGGTACAGTTTCTTAAAGGTAGGGGAAGGTGGAAACGGAATACCCGGCCTTTCCCATTCCCGTGTAATAATATCCGAAATTCTCTTAGGAACCGGAAAAACATCAGAATAAGAAGGGACCTCTAAATATTTGTCCATCTTACACAATTTCTCTGGTGGTACCACAATAGAGTCACAGTCATCCAGAGTCGGCAAAACCCTCCCGCAACAACAGGAGGTGTTCAAGCATAAATCTGAAGAACATTACATCCGAATCTGTCTGGGGCAATGTACTTCCTGAATCAGATAATTCCCCTTCAGATAGAGTCTCCCTACCTCCCACTTCAGAGCCCTGGGAGTGTACTTCGGAGATCGCCATCAAAGAGTCAGAAGTCGCCTGGACCACCTGGTCCACTCTTCTACTACATTTGCCTTGCAACACTGGCAACTTAGACAAAACTTCTGTAAGAGTAGATGACACAACTGCCGCCATATCCTGTAGAGTAAATGAGGTGGACGCAGTTGTAGGCGCCTGAGCGGGTGTTAAAGGCTGTGACGCTTGGGGAGAAAGTTGCGGCATACCCCGAGTCTCATCAAGCTGAGAAGCATACTTACATATGCTAGTCTTAAAGAAAATCTGATCTTTAAACTGTAAAGCCCTCTCAGTGCAGGAGGGACAAAATGTAAGAGGGGGTTCCACATTGGCAGCTAAGCACATAGAACAAGTCTGTTCCAGTAGGTTAGCCATGATAAAAAGAAAAACAAAGAGCAATATTGGTCGTGTCAGATATAATATGAAAGAACAAAATATGTACTGTGCCTTTAAATTTTAAAACGATATAAATTTTACTGCAAATGTGCAACAAATAGAAATAGGAAGTTGCTATAACAAAACCTATTTACAAACGTTAGGTTATAATAGTCCTCTTTGTGTTACAACTAAAATTAACCCCTGCACCAAACCACAGCTCCACTGTGGCGCCTACCTCACAACCAACAAAAGATGCCCTCCGTGAACTGCTGCCTAAGTCTGCTTGCAATCTAGAGTAACTGAAACCAAGCGGACCTAGAAAGCACAGGAGCTTCGCAATACACCTCCGTGACTATCGGAAGCCAGAATAGCAAGTGCGCGGCTAAGCGCGCGAACGTAAGCCCCGCCCTTCGTGGGCGGTATAAGACAAACCCCATAGAAAAAACACTGCATGGGAAAAATCAATGTCGGGTAGACCCGACTTGCATAGAAACCAATGTGCCCCTCAAAAAAAAAAAAAACTGTTGCCACATTAAATAAATGTATTAACCGAGTAACATACAGGATCTTTGTCAAAAACTCTCCAGCGTCAGCCCAGATAGAATGCCACCATTTCTTGTCTAAATGAAATCGGTCACATATGTACACCAACCCACTGTTATACACCTAGATAGTATAAGAGAGGAAACAGCTAGGGAAATAAAAACTTCATGCAAGTTAATTACCCCTCTTGTGTTGCAGCAGCCAACGTCCAGTCTTTTCTGAGCTACACTGTCTCCCCAGAAACAAAAAGACTGTACATACCA
>NC_069501.1:464497615-464540115 GCF_027579735.1 Bombina bombina
GTGAACGCAGCTCCTTAGACCGCAGCTCCTTAGACCGCTCGGCCATCCTGACCTGCAGACCCACACTCAGCTGGACCAACCCAGCCTCAGGGATCCAAGACAAGGAAACAAAAGAATCCTGAAACAGATACAGGAAAGAGCATAGGGATAGCACAGCCATCCCCACAGAGCACAAGGACCACTCGACTCTGAAACAGACAACAAGGCCATAGACCCAAGGATTTATAAAAAGAAATGCCCAACAAGCCAGCAAGACTCGAGGGGGAACCAAACCCACCTTTCCGCCTCCCATCCAGGAGAAGCCCCAAGCAAGGACTCAATCTCCATAGGGAGAAGAATATCCCCTAAAGAAAAGGGATAATGCCGGACTGTCCTCAAGGCCCAAATGCAAAGGCTAATGGGAAGTGAAATTTCCAACATAGATGTCCTAGAAAAGGACCCTCCTACAAGTAGCTTACCAAGCAGAGGCCCAGCCAACCCTTTTGCCTGCAGAGCAGGGAATCCACAGGAACACTGGCAAGCTAACCAGGGCAATGCAACCCTAAGGCGCAGCAGAAATTGGACATCCAGCGCCAGCAGCTGGGTATGAACCAACCACCCTTGAGGCTCAAGCCCCACGGCTAACCAACAGAGGACATGAAAAAATACTCAAAAACCTGGCCAACCATGACCAGGTGAGGTAGATGGAGCAAGGACATAGCCCAAGTTCCCACTACCGTGGAACACCCCAGCCAGCCCTGAGATCCAAGCTTCCAAAACCACCCAAGACTGGGTCAGTAAAAAGGCCAAGCAGAGCATTGGCAACCGGAAGTCTCAGGGAGAAAAAACAGGTCCGGGCACCTAATAGTTCAGGCAAACCTTACCCTAGAACTATACACCACAACCAGCCAAAAATCCAGAAACAAGGGTATGGATGCATATCCAGAGAATCCGGATAGCGAGAAGAACTCGAAAGCTCCGACCAAAGGGAGGAACCACCCCTAGCTAAAGTCCAACGCTCCAAGAAGCAAGGCTAGAAGTCTTATGAAGAAACTTCTCAGAGTCTCAGGACAACCAAGGGATACCTTGAGGTCCAAAAAAATCCTACTACAAGGACTAGTCTCCCTAACACCTCCGTACAAGCAGAGGACACAAGGAAGAGAAGGCACTAAGCCTACCCAGCTCTGGAAAACCCCAAGCTAAACATAAGTCCCCGCAGGGAACAACCATCACCCGGAAGCACAGATCCCTAAAAGGAGATCCAATCACCCAGAGGCAATGGAAGAAGACCCAAAGGCCTCTTATAACTCAGTCAAGAGTAAGAGCTGCAACTAGATATACTAGAAACAGCTACGCGTATACGTGCAAGGTGTCAAGAGCTGCAACAGGTTTCAAAGTGCAACGTTCCGCATGCTAGACAGCTATGCTGTACAAGCTGTTGGATCAAGCCCAAAAGGACACATCCAGAGGCCAAACCACTCAATAGCGGTAAGGGGCATTAAGCCCTCCCACCCTCCACCACATGGGGGAGGAAACTAAGTTCTGATGAAATCAGATGTCAGAGTGACGAAGCGGAAAAAAACCCCTGCCTGGTCATCTATGACTGAAGGCTATAAGGACTGAAACAGTCCTTCCCACCTCACGGACCCACAGGTCCTCTCGAATGCTTTGTTGAACATAATAAACAATGATAACCTGAGCACTCGGCGCTTCTACCGAACCAGCCAAGCAGAACAGTGCCACGTGTCTGAACAGCAGCAAAACCGAACGAACCCAACAGGACCAGCCTGCACCTAGGGTCCCAACCGGAAAGCTGCATAAATTCCAACAACTTCCGAAGAAGTAATAAAGAGTATCAATCTCAGAAGGTTCCCGAAGGAAACAAAAACAAATAAAAGACATCCCATCGGTTATAAATAAAATATAAGGCAACCCGGAGGTTAAAAGCCAAAAGACACAGGCCTACCCGCAGGACCAGCCAAACGGAGCCGTATCTCACAAAATTAGGAAAGATCTCAACAAATGACAATCAGAAGATTTCTTCATCCCCACATGTCTAATGAGGTGCACCATTCGAATTATTAGACTGAAATTCCCTGTATCTGGTAAGGATAGGGTCATTCAATAACTGAAAAACATGTCTGGCGTGCAATCCTGTGACGGAAGGCACAACACTCAGGGACAGATACCCCGCGGAGAACTGTAGAGGCCCTCCCCAAGGCGGAAGTCCCGGGACAATAGGGCACGAGCACATTCTTAAATAAAGGTCTGGACTCTGCAGACGAACAATCGCCAATATTATGTGGAAGCTAAAATGTGCTGCAACCTCCGGGGGAAACAAGCCACCCTGCATGGAGGAACCATAAACTGGGTTACCCACATGTGCAGAAAAATGATTTGGTAGGGAACTCGCCTCTCGGAGGACAGGACCCCCAGAGGCGGATGGCTCAGCAGGCCCTTGATTCCCCGAGCACGAGTAACCAGGCGCTCTAAAATGGCATATGGAACAAAACTGGTTGACAGGCATCAACGAGGCCACTCCGGATTCATCACCGGACACAGAATCTGAAATCAAAATAGTACTATATTTCAGTTACAGAATCCTCTGTAACTGAATCTGAAATTAACAGTCTCAGCATAAAAATCCTCCATAGCTGGATAGAGGATATTTAAATATGGACTAAATTAGTGAAAACTAAAACGCCACCTGACACCCCCAATGGCTGCGGCACTCACCATCTCCTATGGCCAGACCCCTGTGGACTAGAAATTTTCCTTTGCCACGCAGTCAGGAATGCGGAAATGTAACAACGGAACGTAGCCACGCCCAAACACAAGGTGAACTGTACAGTCCAAACAAGCGCGCCCAACCAAAAGGCGCGTCACTTCCAAAGGTCTCAATGTTCCAACCACGAGCCCAGTAAACATTGCACATAAGCAAGTTGAATCACATAACAAACATGATTATAACCCCCCCCCCCTGTTCAATAACCCCCCTCAGGAGATATTAACCATCGATTCCAAGATACTAAAAGAGACTCACTGAGACCCTTATGTATAGTAAGACCCGCAAGGTAGTAGCCTCTCGGGAAACATTCACATTAAAGTACATTGCGAATAAAGTAAAATGAAACAATCTTACCAGAATCTACGCCGTGGAACAGGAACACGGCCCTTCAAGTGTGACGGATAGTAACATCGCCTCAGCCATGGACTGGGGATGAGGGGAGTGGGAGTAGTATTTAAGCCTTTGGCTGGGTTGTCTTTGACTCCTCCTGGTGGCCAGGTTCTTATCTCCCAAAAGTCATGAATGCAGCTGTGGACTCTTTCCATTTAAGAAGAAAAGCTTAATTTCTTCCAAGTCTTACTAGGCTTATGATTTTTTTCTTCCAGTTTTTAAATACGTCACAGCTTAGTGGAAATTTCCAACCCTAATAAATAAAATACATATAAATGCATAGCATACACAAACATGCATTTATCCACAAAAGCATTTATTTTCACACTAAGCACACATTCTTGCATAAATAAGTCTTGTTTTCCACTTCAGTAAAGCATCTGATAAATATTTAATAATCTTGCCCTGGCATCTCAATCTATGTCTCTATAAGCGTGCTGACAGGCACCAAAGAAGTCCTGAAAACGGACTCTGCCACTCCCAGAGTTTATACTATCACAGAAAGTGTCCACAGGACAGGGTCTCATGGCTGTTTCCGTCTGTCCTGTAAATCTGTCACACATGAGTTAAAAATACCAATGCAATGTGATACATAGGAATATTAAGCAGGCTGCTGGGTCACAACTGAATCATATTGATGGGAATTGAGATTTTTTTAATCCAGCAGTTTTTCTGTTCATATTCAGATGAAGCAATTACAAAATTGTATATATTTTTGTGAGAAGTACGGTCCCAGGGTATTGAAGAGGGTAGGATTATTGTGCAGTATATAAAAAAGATGAACAGTATAAGCCACAGTAGTGGTGACTGGAATGGAAAATAGAAATCGTAAACATAAGGAAGGAAGAAATATTTCCCAGGAGCTTAAGAAACCCAGGGGAAAAAAAGATAAGATTTAAAATGAAGAGAAAATAAGGAATGTAACCAAAAGAGAGAGAATACAATTAAATTAAAATAAAAGAGAAGGTGGGGGGAAAGAGGGATATAGAGAAAACAGAAAATAGACAGAATGTGGAAGTGATACAGCAGAAGAAACACAGAAATAGAACACTTCTTAACCCCCCTCCCACTAATTAAAGGGATAGAAAGGTCAAAAGTTTAAATGTGCATTTATGTTTTAAATAGAAGCCTTTTTTGCAATATACTTGCAATAGCAGAAGGTATTACTGTTTTTTAGTGGCATGCACACATATACTGTGAGGGCCCGTGGACCAGTATTCCAGTTAAGAGATGGTGGTGGTATATATTGTATCTGTGAAGACTTCATTTGTGTTATACAAGCCACTGATGACCTGAGATCCAGCATATGTGCGTATGCTACAAAAAAAAACAACAACCCAGTAATAACTTTTACTAGAAATTAAAGTATATTGCAAAAATGCTTCTATTTCTAACTGAAATGTACATTTCAATATTGACCTTTCTATCCCTTTAACTTCTCCACCACCTCTGAGGTGGAATTAAAGTACCCTGAGCTTGAGGTTGACAGGTTGAGTGAGAGCAGAGGAAGCTGCTGCACCTGTCTGCCACAAATAGGCAGACAGGTTACCTGCTTGGGAACATTGATTGTTTGTGCCTCGTTAAAGAGACATGAAACCCAAATGTTTTGCTTCATTCTCTAGATATCCTTTGCTGAAGAAATAGCAATACACAAGGGTGAGCCAATAACACGAGGCATCTTTGTACAGCCACCATTCAGCAGCCACGGAGCATATTTAGATATTCTTTTCAATAAAGGACATCAAAGAGAATGAAGCAAACTAGGTAATAAAAGTTTCACTACTGGGACTTCCAGACAATAACTTGCCCAAAAATACTAGAGCATTTTTGCTATCACTCCATTTAAACAGAAATATAGCCTTGTTTTTTTATTTACCTATCAAATCTATATATATTTTTTAAGTAGACAACCCAAGGTATTGATCTAGGCCCATTTGGTATATTTCACACCACCACTTCACCGCCAAATGCCCTCAAAGAAAAAATTGGCACTTTTTTTCACAAACTTTGGGTTTCTCTCAGAAATTATTTACATACTGCTTGTGCATTCATGGCACAAATGTTTGTAAAAGTTTATCAGAGGTGACATTTGTTCAGAAATAGCAGACATCTATGGCTTTGCCATTGCTTTTTGGTAATTAGAAGGCCGCTAATTGCAGCTGCGCACCACACTTCTATTATTCCCGACAGTGAAGGGGCTAATTAGGTAGCTTAAAAAGGTTAATGTTAGCTTTAGTGTAGAGGTTAGCGTCCTACCCGACACTCCCCACCCCCTGATCCCTCCCAAACAGCTCTCTTCCCTCCCCCCAATGGTTACCCCCATCTTAAGTACTGGTAGACAGTCTGCCCAGGGATTACCCTAACACTCAAACCTCCCTGATCCCCCCCTAAAAAAAAAAAAAAACAGAATTTATGTTTACCTGATAAATTACTTTCTCCAACGGTGTGTCCGGTCCACAGCGTCATCCTTACTTGTGGGATATTCTCTTCCCCAACAGGAAATGGCAAAGAACCCAGCAAAGCTGGTCACATGATCCCTCCTAGGCTCCGCCTTCCCCAGTCATTCGACCGACGTAAAGGAGGAATATTTGCATAGGAGAAATCATATGATACCGTGGTGACTGTAGTTAGAGAAAATAAATCATCAGACCTGATTAAAAAACCAGGGCGGGCCGTGGACCGGACACACCGTTGGAGAAAGTAATTTATCAGGTAAACATAAATTCTGTTTTCTCCAACATAGGTGTGTCCGGTCCACGGCGTCATCCTTACTTGTGGGAACCAATACCAAAGCTTTAGGACACGGATGATGGGAGGGAGCAAATCAGGTCACCTAGATGGAAGGCACCACGGCTTGCAAAACCTTTCTCCCAAAAATAGCCTCAGAAGAAGCAAAAGTATCAAATTTGTAAAATTTAGTAAAAGTGTGCAGTGAAGACCAAGTCGCTGCCTTACATATCTGATCAACAGAAGCCTCGTTCTTGAAGGCCCATGTGGAAGCCACGGCCCTAGTGGAATGAGCTGTGATTCTTTCAGGAGGCTGCCGTCCGGCAGTCTCATAAGCCAATCTGATGATGCTTTTAAGCCAAAAAGAGAGAGAGGTAGAAGTTGCTTTTTGACCTCTCCTTTTACCAGAATAAACAACAAACAAGGAAGATGTTTGTCTGAAATCCTTTGTAGCCTCTAAATAGAATTTTAGAGCACGAACTACATCCAAATTGTGCAACAAACGTTCCTTCTTTGAAACTGGATTCGGACACAAAGAAGGCACGACAATCTCCTGGCTAATATTTTTGTTATAAACAACTTTCGGAAGAAAACCAGGTTTAGTACGCAAAACCACCTTATCTGCATGGAACACCAGATAAGGAGGAGAACACTGCAGAGCAGATAACTCTGAAACTCTTCTAGCAGAAGAAATTGCAACCAAAATCAAAACTTTCCAAGATAATAACTTGATATCAACGGAATGTAGGGGTTCAAACGGAACCCCCTGAAGAACTGAAAGAACTAAATTAAGACTCCAAGGAGGAGTCAAAGGTTTGTAAACAGGCTTGATTCTAACCAGAGCCTGAACAAAAGCTTGAACATCTGGCACAGCCGCCAGCTTTTTGTGAAGTAAAACAGATAAAGCAGAAATCTGTCCCTTCAAAGAACTTGCAGATAATCCTTTCTCCAAACCTTCTTGAAGAAAGGATAGAATCTTAGGAATTTTTATCTTGTTCCATGGGAATCCTTTAGATTCACACCAACAGATATATTTTTTCCATATTTTATGGTAGATTTTTCTAGTTACAGGCTTTCTGGCCTGAACAAGAGTATCAATGACAGAATCTGAGAACCCTCGCTTTGATAAAATCAAGCGTTCAATCTCCAAGCAGTCAGTTGGAGTGAGGCCAGATTCGGATGTTCGAACGGACCTTGAACAAGAAGGTCCTGTCTCAAAGGTAGCCTCCATGGTGGAGCCAATGACATATTCACCAGATCTGCATACCAAGTCCTGCGTGGCCACGCAGGAGCTATCAAGATCACCGATACCCTCTCCTGTTTGATCCTGGCTACCAGCCTGGGAATGAGAGGAAACGGTGGGAACACATAAGCTAGGTTGAAGCTCCAAGGTGCTACTAGTGCATCCACTAGAGTCGCCTTGGGATCCCTGGATCTGGACCCGTAGCAAGGAACCTTGAAGTTCTGACGAGACGCCATCAGATCCATGTCTGGAATGCCCCACAATTGAATTATTTGGGCAAAGATTTCCGGATGGAGTTCCCACTCCCCCGGATGAAATGTCTGACGACTCAGAAAATCCGCTTCCCAATTTTCCACTCCTGGGATGTGGATTGCAGACAAGTGGCAGGAGTGAGTCTCCGCCCATTGAATTATTTTGGTCACTTCTTCCATCGCCAGGGAACTCCTTGTTCCCCCCTGATGGTTGATATACGCAACAGTCGTCATGTTGTCTGATTGAAACCGTATGAATTTGGCCTTTGCTAGCTGAGGCCAAGCCTTGAGAGCATTGAATATCGCTCTCAGTTCCAGAATATTTATCGGGAGAAGAGATTCTTCCCGAGACCAAAGACCCTGAGCTTTCAGGGGTTCCCAGACCGCGCCCCAGCCCACCAGACTGGCGTCGGTCGTGACAATGACCCACTCTGGTCTGCGGAAGCTCATCCCTTGTGACAGGTTGTCCAGGGTCAGCCACCAACGGAGTGAATCTCTGGTCCTCTGATCTACTTGTATCGTCGGAGACAAGTCTGTATAATCCCCATTCCACTGACTGAGCATGCACAGTTGTAATGGTCTTAGATGAATTCGCGCAAAAGGAACTATGTCTATTGCCGCGACCATCAAACCTATTACTTCCATGCACTGCGCTATGGAAGGAAGAAGAACAGAATGAAGTACTTGACAAGAGCTTAGAAGTTTTGATTTTCTGGCCTCTGTCAGAAAAATCCTCATTCCTAAGGAGTCTATTATTGTTCCCAAGAAGGGAACTCTTGTTGACGGAGATAGAGAACTTTTTTCTACGTTCACTTTCCACCCGTGAGATCTGAGAAAGGCCAGGACAATGTCCGTATGAGCCTTTGCTTGTGGTAGAGACGACGCTTGAATCAGTATGTCGTCCAAGTAAGGTACTACTGCAATGCCCCATGGTCTTAGCACCGCTAGAAGGGACCCTAGTACCTTTGTGAAAATTCTTGGAGCAGTGGCTAATCCGAATGGAAGTGCCACAAACTGGTAATGCTTGTCCAGAAAGGCGAACCTTAGGAACCGATGATGTTCCTTGTGGATAGGAATATGTAGATACGCATCCTTTAAATCCACCGTGGTCATGAATTGACCTTCCTGGATGGTAGGAAGAATTGTCCGAATGGTTTCCATTTTGAACGATGGAACCTTGAGAAATTTGTTTAGGATCTTGAGATCTAAGATTGGTCTGAATGTTCCCTCTTTTTTGGGAACTATGAACAGATTGGAGTAGAATCCCATCCCTTGCTCTCCTAATGGAACAGGATGAATCACTCCCATTTTTAACAGGTCTTCTACACAATGTAAGAATGCCTGTCTTTTTATGTGGTCTGAAGACAATTGAGACCTGTGGAACCTCCCCCTTGGGGGTAGCTCCTTGAATTCCAGAAGATAACCTTGGGAGACTATTTCTAGCGCCCAAGGATCCAGAACATCTCTTGCCCAAGCCTGAGCGAAGAGAGAAAGTCTGCCCCCCACCAGATCCGGTCCCAGATCGGGGGCCAACATCTCATGCTGTCTTGGTAGCAGTGGCAGGTTTCTTGGCCTGCTTACCTTTGTTCCAGCCTTGCATTGGCCTCCAGGCTGGCTTGGTTTGAGAAGTATTACCCTCTTGCTTAGAGGATGTAGAACTTGGGGCTGGTCCGTTTCTGCGAAAGGGACGAAAATTTGGTTTATTTTTAGCCTTAAAAGACCTATCCTGAGGAAGGGCGTGGCCCTTACCCCCAGTGATATCTGAAATAATCTCTTTCAAGTCAGGGCCAAACAGCGTTTTCCCCTTGAAAGGTATGTTAAGCAATTTGTTCTTGGAAGACGCATCCGCTGACCAAGATTTTAGCCAAAGCGCTCTGCGCGCCACAATAGCAAACCCCGAATTTTTCGCCGCTAATCTAGCCAATTGCAAAGTGGCGTCTAAAGTAAAAGAGTTAGCCAATTTAAGAGCATGAATTCTGTCCATAATCTCCTCATAAAAAGAATCTTTATTGAGCGACTTTTCTAGTTCATCGAACCAGAAACACGCTGCTGTAGTGACAGGAACAATGCATGAAATTGGTTGTAGAAGGTAACCTTGCTGAACAAACATCTTTTTAAGCAAACCCTCTAATTTTTTATCCATAGGATCTTTGAAAGCACAACTATCTTCTATAGGGATAGTAGTGCGTTTGTTTAGAGTAGAAACCGCCCCCTCGACCTTGGGGACTGTCTGCCATAAGTCCTTTCTGGGGTCGACCATAGGAAACAATTTCTTAAATATAGGGGGAGGGACAAAAGGTATGCCGGGCCTTTCCCATTCTTTGTTTACAATGTCCGCCACCCGCTTGGGTATAGGAAAAGCTTCGGGGGGCCCCGGGACCTCTAGGAACTTGTCCATCTTACATAATTTCTCTGGAATGACCAAATTGTCACAATCATCCAGAGTAGATAACACCTCCTTAAGCAGAGCGCGGAGATGTTCCAATTTAAATTTGAATGTAATCACATCAGGTTCAGCTTGTTGAGAAATTTTCCCTGAATCTGAAATTTCTCCCTCAGACAAAACCTCCCTGGCCCCCTCAGACTGGTGTAGGGGCATGTCAGAACCATTATCATCAGCGTCCTCATGCTCTTCGGTATTTTCTAAAACAGAGCAGTCGCGCTTTCGCTGATAAGTGGGCATTTTGGCTAAAATGTTTTTGATAGAATTATCCATTACAGCCGTTAATTGTTGCATAGTAAGGAGTATTGGTGCACTAGATGTACTAGGGGCCTCCTGTGTGGGCAAGACTGGCGTAGACGAAGGAGGGGATGATGCAGTACCATGCTTACTCCCCTCACTTGAGGAATCATCTTGGGCATCATTTTCTCTAAATTTTTTGTCACATACATCACATCTATTTAAATGAGAAGGAACCTTGGCTTCCTCACATACAGAACATAGTCTATCTGATAGTTCAGACATGTTAAACAGGCATAAACTTGAAAACAAAGTACAAAACATAATTTATGTAAGAACTTACCTGATAAATTCATTTCTTTCATATTAGCAAGAGTCCATGAGCTAGTGACGTATGGGATATACATTCCTACCAGGAGGGGCAAAGTTTCCCAAACCTTAAAATGCCTATAAATACACCCCTCACCACACCCACAATTCAGTTTAACGAATAGCCAAGAAGTGGGGTGATAAGAAAAAAGTGCGAAAGCATATAAAATAAGGAATTGGAATAATTGTGCTTTATACAAAAAAATCATAACCACCACAAAAAAAGGGCGGGGCCTCATGGACTCTTGCTAATATGAAAGAAATGAATTTATCAGGTAAGTTCTTACATAAATTATGTTTTCTTTCATGTAATTAGCAAGAGTCCATGAGCTAGTGACGTATGGGATAATGATTACCCAAGATGTGGATCTTTCCACGCAAGAGTCACTAGAGAGGGAGGGATAAAATAAAGACAGCCAATTCCTGCTGAAAATAATCCACACCCAAAATAAAGTTTAATGAAAAACATAAGCAGAAGATTCAAACTGAAACCGCTGCCTGAAGTACTTTTCTACCAAAAACTGCTTCAGAAGAAGAAAATACAACAAAATGGTAGAATTTGGTAAAAGTATGCAAAGAGGACCAAGTTGCCGCTTTGCAAATCTGATCAACCGAAGCTTCATTCCTAAACGCCCAGGAAGTAGAAACTGACCTAGTAGAATGAGCTGTAATCCTATGAGGCGGAGTCTTACCCGACTCAACATAGGCAAGATGAATTAAAGATTTCAACCAAGATGCCAAAGAAATGGCAGAAGTTTTCTGGCCTTTCTAAAACCGGAAAAGATAACAAATAAACTAGAAGTCTTTCGGAAAGACTTAGTAGCTTCAACATAATATTTCAAAGCTCTAATAACATCCAAAGAATGCAACGATTTCTCCTTAGAATTCTTAGGATTAAGACATAATGAAGGAACCACAATGTCTCTACTAATGTTGTTGGAATTCACAACTTAGGTAAAAATTCAAAAGAAGTTCGCAACACCGCCTTATCCTGATGAAAAATCAGAAAAGGAGACTCACAAGAAAGAGCAGATAATTCAGAAACTCTTCTGGCAGAAGAGATGGCCAAAAGGAACAAAACTTTCCAAGAAAGTAATTTAATATCCAATGAATGCATAGGTTCAAATGGAGGAGCTTGAAGAGCCCCCAGAACCAAATTCAAACTCCAAGGAGGAGAAATTGACTTAATGACAGGCTTTATACGAACCAAAGCTTGCACAAAACAATGAATATCAGGAAGAATAGCAATCTTTCTGTGAAAAAGAACAGAAAGAGCATAGATTTGACCTTTCAAGGAACTTGCGGACAAACCCTTATCTAAACCATCCTGAAGAAACTGTAATATTCTCGGTATTCTAAAAGAATGCCAAGAAAAATGATGAGAAAGACACCAAGAAATATAAGTCTTCCAGACTCTATAATATATCTCTATGGATACAGATTTACGAGCCTGTAACATAGTATTAATCACAGAGTCAGAGAAACCTCTTTGACCAAGAATCAAGCGTTCAATCTCCATACCTTTAAATTTAAGGATTTCAGATCCTGATGGAAAAAAGGACCTTGAGACAAAAGGTCTGGTCTTAACGGAAGAGTCCACGGTTGGCAAGAGGCCATCCGGACAAGATCCGCATACCAAAACCTGTGAGGCCATGCCGGAGCTACCAGCAGAACAAACGAGCATTCCTTCAGAATCTTGGAGATTACTCTTGGAAGAAGAACTAGAGGCGGAAAGATATAGGCAGGATGATACTTCCAAGGAAGTGATAATGCATCCACTGCTTCCGCCTGAGGATCTCGGGATCTGGACAGATACCTGGGAAGTTTCTTGTTTAGATGAGACGCCATCAGATCTATTTCTGGAAGTTCCCACATTTGAACAATCTGAAGAAATACCTCTGGGTGAAGAGACCATTCGCCCGGATGCAACGTTTGGCGACTGAGATAATCCGCTTTCCAATTGTCCATACCTGGGATATGAACCGCAGAGATTAGACAGGAGCTGGATTCCGCCCAAACCAAAATTCGAGATACTTCTTTCATAGCCAGAGGACTGTGAGTCCCTCCTTGATGATTGATGTATGCCACAGTTGTGACATTGTCTATCTGAAAACAAATGAACAACTCTCTCTTCAGAAGAGGCCAAGACTGAAGAGCTCTGAAAATTGCACGGAGTTCCAAAATATTGATCGGAAATCTCACCTCCTGAGATTCCCAAACCCCTTGTGCCGTCAGATACCCCCACACAGCTCCCCAACCTGTAAGACTTGCATCTGTTGAGATTATAGTCCAGGTCGGAAGAACAAAGAAGCCCCCTGAACTAAACGATGGTGATCTGTCCACCATGTCAGAGAGTGTTGTAAAATCGGTTTAAAGATATTAATTGAGATATCTTTGAGGAATCCCTGCACCATTGGTTCAGCATACAGAGCTGAAGAGGTCGCATGTGAAAACGAGCAAAGGAGATCGCATCTGATGCGGCAGTCCTAAGACCCAACATTTCCATGCATAAGGCTACCAAAGGGAATGATTGTGACTGAAGGTTTTGACAAGCTGATATCAATGTTAAACTTCTCTTGTCTGACAAGGACAGAGTCATAGACACTGAATTTATCTAGAAACCTAAAAAGGTTACCCTTGTCTGAGGAATCAATGAACTGAATGGTAAATTGATCCTCCAACCATGAACTTGAAGAAACAACACAAGTCGATTCGTATGAGATTCTTCGAAAATGAGAAGACTGAGCAAGTACCAAGATATCGTCCAAATAAGGAAATACCAAAACCCTATTCTCTGATTACAGAAAGAAGGGCACCGAGAACCTTTGAAAAAAATTCTTGGAACTGAGGCTAGGCCAAACGGTAGAGCCACAAAACTGGTAATGCTTGTCTAAAAAGAGAATCTCAGACACTAAAAGTGATCTGGATGAATCGGAATATGCAGATACACATCCTGTAAATCTATTGTAGACATATAATGCCCTTGCTAAACAAAAGGCAGGATAGTCCTACAGTAACCATCTTGAATGTTGGTATCCTAACATAACGATTCAATAATGATAGATCCGGAACTGGTCTGAAGGAATTGACCTTCTTTGGTACAATGAAGAGATAAAATAAAACCCCAGCCCCTGTTCCAGAACTGGAACTGGCATAAATACTCCAGCCAACTCTAGATCTGAAACACATTTCAGAAATGCTGAGCCTTTGCTGTGTTAACTGGGACACGGGAAAGAAAAGAATCTCTTAGCAGGAGGCCTTAACTTGAAGCCAATTCTGTACCTTTCTGAAACAATGTTTCTGAAACCAGAGATTAAGAACGGAATTGATCCAAATTTCTTTGAAGAAAACGTAATCTGCCCCATACCAGCTGAGCTGGAATAAGGGCCGCACCTTCATAGGTACTTAGGAGCTGGCTATAGGTTTCTATAAGGCTTGGATATATTCCAAACTGGAAATAGTTTCCAAACTGATACCGCTCCTGAGGATGAAGGATCAGGCTTTTGTTCCTTGTGAGGAAAGGAACGAAAAATGATTATTTACCCTGGAAAGAAAGGGAAAGCAAAGTTGACTTAGAAGACATGTCAGCATTCCAAGTTTAATCCATAAAGCTTTTCTAGCTAAAATAGCTAGAGACATATACCTGACATCAACTCTAATGATATCAAAAGATGGTATCACCAATAAAATTATTAGCATGTTATAGAATAATAATAATGCTATAAAATTATGATCTGTTACTTGTTGCACTAAAGCTTCTAACCAAAAAGTTGAAGCTGCAGCAACATCCACTAAAAATATAGCAGGTCTAAGAAGATTACCTGAACATAAGTAAGCTTTTCTTAGAAAGGATTCAATTTTCCTATCTAAAGGATCCTTAAATGAAGTACTATCTGCCGTAGGAATAGTAGTACATTAGCAGGAGTAGAGACAGCCCCATAACCTTAGGGATTTTTGTCCCAAAAAACTCTAATCTGTCAGATGGCACAGGATATAATTTGCTTAAACGTCTAGAAGGAGTAAATAAATTACCCAAATTATTCCATTCCCTGGAAATTACTTCAGAAATAGCATCAGGGAGATAAAACACTTCTGGAATAACTACAGGAGATTTAAAAACCTTATTTAAACGTTTACATTTAGTATCAAGAGGACCAGAATCCTCTATTTCTAATGCAAATAACACTTCTTTAAGTAAAGAACGAATAAATTCCATCTTGAACAAATACAAAGATTTATCAGCATCAACCTCTGAGACAGAAACCTCTGAACCAGAAGAACCATTATCAGTATCAGAATGATGATGTTCATTTAAAAATTCATCTGAAAAAAGAGAAGTTTTAAAAGACTTTTATGTATACTAGAAGGAGAAATAACAGACATAGCCTTCTTAATGGATTTAAAAAATAAAATCTCTTATGTTATCAGGAACACTCTGAAAATTAGATGTTGACGGAACAGCAACAGGTAATGTAACAGTACTAAAGGAAATTTTATCTGCATTAATAAGTTTGACATGACATGCAATACAAATAACAGCTGGAGAAACAGATACCAAAAGTTTATAGCAGATACACTTAGCTTGGTAGCTCCAGCACTGTGCAGTGATTTTCCTGAAGTATCTTCTGACTCAGTTGCAACGTGGAACATCTTGCAATATGTAAAAGAAAAAAAACAACATATAAAGCAAAATTGATCAAATTCCTTAAATGACAGTTTCAGGAATGGGAAAAAATGCCAAAGAACAAGCTTCTAGCAACCAGAAGCAATAAAAAATGAGACTTAAATAATGTGGAGACAAAAGTGACGCCCATATTTTTTCGCGCCAAATAAGACGCCCACATTATTTGGCGCCTAAATGCTTTTTGGCGCCAAAAATGACGCCACATCTGGAACGCCGACATTTTTGGCGCAAAATAACGGCAAAGAATGACGCAACTTCCGGCGACACGT
Organism: Bombina bombina; assembly: GCF_027579735.1. NCBI lineage: Eukaryota > Metazoa > Chordata > Amphibia > Anura > Bombinatoridae > Bombina > Bombina bombina. The sequence continues at coordinate 464,512,996 of NC_069501.1, forward strand.
ATGACGCCGGAAACGGAAATAGAATTTTTGCGCCAAAAAAGTCTGCGCCAAGAATGACGCAATAAAATGAAGCATTTTCAGCCCCCGCGAGCCTAACAGCCCACAGGGAAAAAGTCAAATTTTAAGGTAAAAAATGTTAAATTAAAATGCATTATCCCAAATATGAAACTGACTGTCTGAAAAATAAGGAAAGTTGAACATTCTGAGTCAAGGCAAATAAATGTTTGAAAACATATATTTAGAACTTTATAAACAAAGTGCCCAACCATAGCTAGGAGTGTCACAGAAAATAAGACTTACTTACCCCAGGACACTCATCTACATATAGCAGATAGCCAAACCAGTACTGAAACGAGAATCAGCAGAGGTAATGGTATATATAAGAGTATATCGTCGATCTGAAAAGGGAGGTAAGAGATGAATCTCTACGACCGATAACAGAGAACCTATGAAATAGACCCCTTAGAAGGAGATCACTGCATTCAAATAGGCAATACTCTCCTCACATCCCTCTGACATTCACTGCACGCTGAGAGGAAAACCGGGCTCCAACTTGCTGCGGAGCGCATATCAACGTAGAATCTAGCACAAACTTACTTCACCACCTCCATCGGAGGCAAAGTTTGTAAAAACTGAATTGTGGGTGTGGTGAGGGGTGTATTTATAGGCATTTTAAGGTTTGGGAAACTTTGCCCCTCCTGGTAGGAATGTATATCCCATACGTCACTAGCTCATGGACTCTTGCTAATTACATGAAAGAAAAAACGTTTTAAAATAAAACCGTTACTGTCACTTTAAATTTTAAACTGAACACACTTTATTACTGAATATGTGAAAAAGTATGAAGGAATTGTTCAAAATTCACCAAAATTTCACCACAGTGTCTTAAAGCCTTAAAAGTATTGCACACCAAATTTGAAAGCTTTAACTCTTAAAATAACGGAACCGGAGCCGTTTTTATATTTAACCCCTATACAGTCCCTGGTATCTGCTTTGCTGAGACCCAACCAAGCCCAGAGGGGAATACGATACCAAATGACGCCTTCAGTAAGCTTTTTCTATGTATCTGAGCTCCTCACACATGCATCTGCATGCCTTGCTTCCCAAAAACAACTGTGCATTAGTGGCGCGAAAATGAGGCTCTGCCTATGATTAGAGAAGGCCCCCAGTGAAAAAGGTGTCCAATACAGTGCCTGCCGGTTATTTAACATAATTCCCAAGAATAAAATAACTCCTCAAAGCTATAAACTATTAAAAATGCTTATAAATCAATCGTTTTAGCCCAGAAAAATGTCTACCAGTCTTTAAAGCCCTTGTGAAGCCCTTTATTCTTATTTAATAAAAATGGCTTACCGGATCCCATAGGGAAAATGACAGCTTCCAGCATTACCAAGTCTTGTTAGAAATGTGTCATACCTCAAGCAGCAAAAGTCTGCTCACTGTTTCCCCCAACTGAAGTTAATTCCTCTCAACAGTCCTGTGTGGAAACAGCCATCGATTTTAGTAACGGTTGCTAAAATCATTTTCCTCTTACAAACAGAAATCTTCATCTCTTTTCTGTTTCAGAGTAAATAGTACATACCAGCACTATTTTAAAATAACAAACTCTTGATTGAAGAATAAAAACTACATTTAAACACCAAAAAACTCTAAGCCATCTCCGTGGAGATGTTGCCTGTACAACGGCAAAGAGAATGACTGGGGAAGGCGGAGCCTAGGAGGGATCATGTGACCAGCTTTGCTGGGCTCTTTGCCATTTCCTGTTGGGGAAGAGAATATCCCACAAGTAAGGATGACGCCGTGGACCGGACACACCTATGTTGGAGAAATATCTAAACCCCCCCTGCCCTAACTATTGCTGCCATCGTAGGTACAGGCAGCTAACAGTACCTGAAAGTTTTTTTTTAACTATTCTGTAGTGTAGTGTCCCTCCCACCCCATGATCTTTATTGCAGGGTCCCCCACACACACCCCTCTTCTGTAGTGTAGCTGCCCCATACCTCCCTGTCCCTTAAAAAAAAAAATCCTAGCGTAGGGCCCCTCCCATTTCCTCCCGCCTCCCCTGCTGGGCCACCCACCTGATTCCTGCCCACACCTCCCACTGGCTCCAGCAGAAGATCATTACAGATGGTGAGACACACAGTGTCACAGTCTAACGATCAGGCCGAGATTGCTGGAGCATCCTGAAGGGGCAGCATATATATCCGTCGTACGGTACGATAGCCAAAGTATCGAACAACGTATATATACACGTTGTTTTGAGTGAAGGGGTTAAAAATTAAATTTTCATTATGAAAGAGAAACTGTGGGTTTCATGTACCTTCAAATAGGGCCCTATGAGTTTGTAAATACACATTCACTATAATCTAAACAATTTATGAGCCAAAAGTTACTTTTTTAGGAGCTGTGGCTTATGTTCACCACCTTTACAAAACACCTATCATGTGAAATCCTTATACATCTTAAAAGGGACAAACAAAAAAAGTTTTAAAAAAAGGAAGATGCGCTAATGTATTAGTTATATGCAAGCAACAAGGGAATGATACTAATTTTCTGTGTGTTTAACCCCTGCACATGGGATTAAAAAAAAAAAAAAAAAAAAACAGTTAAAAGGAAAGAAAAATTGTAATTACACATTTTCTCAAGTCTTCCAATAGATTAACATATCAGGAGTCTGATGTGGAATAACATCTTGCTTGCTGCAATTGTTTTGCAATAGCCAAACTCTACCAGCACTTTCCTTATTTAGGGTGGGGCAATGAGCCTGGGGAATACAGGGCTTGCCACTGTCATTGTGTTAAGAAATATCTATTGTTTGGCTTCTGCAGAAAAGGTAAAATAAACTGCAAATATGGGGAGATATGTGGCAAGGTTAGGTTTGTAAAGCCTTCTATGTGGTCTTTCAGTTTATAGGACTGGAAAATCCACAAATTGCTTGCCACTAACTGTGCTAGTTAGAACACTAGAAAAATTACTACAAAATGTATTGTTACTTCATCTTCCTTACACATCGCTCTTCATCTGTTGCACCTCTCTGCCAATCCCTTCACTGGCTTCCTCTTGCCTCCAGGATTAAACACAAAGTCCTCACTCTGACATACAAAGCCCTCAACTGCACTGCTCCCCTCTATATCTCAGACCTCGTCTCCAGATACTCTCCCTCCCATCCCCTTCGCTCTGCTCACAACCTCCTACTCTCCTCCTCTTTTGTTACCTCCTCACATTCCCATTTACAGGACTTCTCCAAACTTGCTCCCATCTTGTGGAACTCTCTGCCTTGCTCCACAAGACTCTCCACTAGTTTTGAAAGATTCAAGCACTCCCTAAAGACTCTTCTGTTCAGGGATGCATACAACCTACGCTAACCTTTCCTAATACCAGTTCCTCTCCTCCATTGCTATCCGCCATGAACCCACTTAGAATGAAAGCCTAAGATCCCAACTGCTTGCAGATCACCCTCATAAGAGCTGACTGCAACAGTGCCACTCTCAACAGGGCCTCCAATCCATTTTATGCCTACAAGTGTTACCTTGTATACCGCCTATGTTTATAGCGCTCTACAAATAACCAATAATAATAATAATACTTCCATGTAATTGAAAGCTATCTTAAAATTGCCCGCTGTATCAGAATTATGAAACCCAATTTTTTCATGATTCAGATAAAGCATACAATTTTATCCACTTTCAAAATATCTTCTATTATCAAATTTTGTTTCTTCTCTTGGTATCCTCCTTTGCAGAAGGAGCAGCAATGAACTGTCATGTGATTCAATGATGATACATATGTGTAGCCAGCTGACAGTAGCGCATTAGTGCTTCTAAGCCCACCTAGGTATTCTTTTCAACAAAGGATACTAAGAGAATTAAGTAAATTAGACAATAGTTCAATTGGAAAGTTCTTTCAAATTCCACGCTCTGTACGAATCATGAAAGAAAGAAAATTGAGTTTCATGTCCCTTTAAGGTTTACAGCAACCAAGCCTTTTTTTTTTTAAGCTGGACATATTTAACAAAAAGGTATAAAAGTTTACAGGCAGGTGACTGAGCTCAGGTAATGTCATAGACGAAAGAACAAACCATTTCATTTATTTTTCCATTAAGGGGAGGGGGCAATGTGAAGGGCGAGCCATCATGCAGAACAACAAAAGGGATGTGAATGATTTACATGGTGAAATACTCTTGCAATTGCTCATATTTCTAATTGTCTCAACTGGTTCATTTATGTTGCAACTACAGGGCTAGACCAATGTCAGGAACCAGTGAGCACTGGTATCTGGATAAAAACAAAATGGTTGTCTTCTCCATATTGTATATTTATTTATTTCTTATCCATGTGATATCTCCAGGCTAAACTATGTGCATCACAAAAGAAGAGAAATCTGGTATTTGCAAACGTGTCCCAAAATAACTGCAACAGAGCCACAGAAAAGGAACAAAACCTGCATGAATCACAGTTTCTACTGACTAGATTGAGATGGGCGTGTTCATGTGGTCACATCACAGTCATACTCCAGTTAAAGGGACATAAAACACTAAAATAAAATGTTTAATTATGCACAGTAAAAATAATTTTGTACTATACTTACATTATGTTTTCATATCATTTAACTCTGAAAATTATGGGGTTTCCCAATCAGAGAATTGGAAGTACACAATGCAGACTTCACAAGTATAGCTTTGCTACTTATCTTTCCCTGACTGGCAGAGGTGATCAGATACAAAACTGTAAAAAAAAAAAATGGAAGTTTTGCTAACAAATGCTAGTGGATACATCCTTGTCTATTCCAGTAATATGTCTGTATTGGCTCTTCCCACTAAGAAAAGTAGTGTGGGGGAGGGGAGTAGAGAACGTGCTAATGCATTCAAAACATTTTTCACTCACCTAGTATGTTATTTTTTTACAAGGTGTGTTATATCCTTTTAAAAGGGACAGTCTACTCCAAAATCCTTAATTTTTTTTTTAAAAAAAGGAAAAAGCCTTTACTACCTATTCTACAGCTTTGCACAGCCAACATTCTTATATTAATATACTTTATTAACATTTAAACCTCCACATTTCTGCCTTTCTCTAAGCCACTACAGACCACCTCTTATCTCATGCCATATAGTGCTGCGGAATCTGTTGGCGCGCTACAAATAACCAATAATAATAATAATAGATAAGTGTGCTCACTCCTGTGGAGTTATGCAGGAACCAGCACTAATTGGCTAATATGCAAGACTGCAAATAGCACTGAGATAAAGGGGCAGTCTGCAGAAACTTAGATGCAAGGTAATCCCAGAGGTAAAAAGTATATTAATAGAACAGTGTTGGTTATGCAAAACTGGGGAATAGGTAATAAAGGGACTATCTTTTCAAACAATAAAATATTTGGAGTAGACTGTCCCTTTAAGCACAAGAAAACTGTATTAATTAATGCCACAGCAGATGGAATTACCCAGATCTTGACAAATTATGACTGAAAAAAAACTTTACTTCTAATACTTCTGATTGTTCTTCATCTAAGTATAAATTTGTTTTCTTGACTCATAAAATCTGAAGCAGACACCTAAGGAGCATATGAATGACTATCCCTAATACAACAAATAAGATCACCTCAAAACAATTGCTATTATAGCTCAATATAACAACATTTCCTTATATCTTCCTTCCATTTGATGTTCTCATATCATCCAGATTCAAGTCATGTTATAGTATAGCACCTGCTAATAAATCATCCCATAGTGACGTACAAGTTAGTTTAACCTCTCCCAACGGAAAAAAACAAAAAAATCCATATTGCTCAGCTGCACTGGGACATTCAGTTATCTACTCTGATTAACATTTCATATAACTATTTCATGGTAGATCCCATGAGAAAGCCTCAGATTTCCAGCTACTCAATATGTATTTTGACCTAAGCAAGCCCATATAATGCATCATTTCCTCCCTTGATCCACACCTCATATATGAGCAAGCTCCGACTCTTCTCTATTTTGCCCCCTTTTTCTGAAATTCCATTCTGAAATTGTGAGCTTGTTTTAGTTCCTGTTAGAAATGGAAGTGCAGAATACATACTCTGCACAGCCATTGGCTGCACACTCCAGTGACCTATTTATAACTGTCCGTAGTTGGCCACAGCAGAGTAGATAACCTAAGTTACAACATAGCGGCTCCCATTGTTTTATAGACACTTATTTTGTCAATATTTAAACAGCTAATTAAACTTTTAAAAAACAAATTTACATGCTATTCTCAAACTAATCTATTATTTGAATGCATCATTCTATCTAGCATTTATTTAGTGTTTAATGTCTCTTTAAACGCTGAATTTGTAACTGCACAGGTTACATACAGGAGGCTCTAGTTTGCCAGCTAGATGGGAAAAGTGACAGTCTCTTGCCTATAAGTTATAATCTCCATACATGACAACCCTAACTCCCCCTGACTATCTCAGGCCTTTTACCATATCAGATTTTAGCATTACACAGGGCACACTGCTGAAGGCATCCAATACGGAAGTATTGAAGGAGGCTGGGCAAAAAATGGGTGTACAAAAATATAGAAATCATGGAATCCATCAAGATTTATTACGTCATGGGAGAGGAGACTACTTAAAGGGACAGTCTACAACAGTATCAACACACACCTCAATCTAACTGCTGCACCGTGTACACCCCACACCACCCGGTGCCACCTCATGCAGCGCAAAAGTAAATACTGTATGCTATGGAAACTTTCTTTATTCGACCGCACCAATATGGCCGCCAGACTCCTCCTCCATTTTTTCTTGTGGGTTTGGTGGAAATTGCTCCCAGCAGTGTGTGTGACTGGTCTGGATTACATGAGACACTCTGGCAGACACATCTCGCATCTACGGCGCACGTCATCAATTTTACAAGTGAGCCTGATCGTTGGATGCTGCTATAAAATAGACATGCTGTTATCCTGCATGAAGTGGCACAGGACTGCATAGGATGCCCGTAGCACAACAAGGTACTTGCCAATCCCGTGTAGACTGTCCCTTTAAGTGTTAATAGTTCTAAAAAAAACGTTTCCTGACTGGTAGAATTTTTTTCAAGAGTTCTTAAAGGGATATTAAACAGTATAAGATTATAATAAATAAAAAATATTTAATTATGCTTAGTACAAATAAATACTTTCATTATTTTGTCCTATTTTTCTGTCATTTAACTGTAATTGTGGGCTTTCCACTTACCCAGAGTTTCTATAATGTAACGGGTGGGTGATGCTTTGTTGAAATCTAGGTTTATTCTTTATCTAATCTCTTCTGTTGAGGACAATTAGGGACTGAAAGTGTGCAAATAATGGTGTGTAAAACATAAGGATATTAAACCATGTTAAATTGCACTCAGCTATTGTTTGCACACTTTATTTGCCCCAAATTGCCCTCAGCAGATCAGATTATATAAGGGAAACCTAGCTTCCAACATGGTGGCTCCAATTATTTTATAGAAACTAAAATTTTACACTTATCTCTTATAATATTTAGCTAATTTAAAGGACAACTCAATGCAGTAGAATTGCATAATTAACAAATGTATCATAAAAAGACAAAGCAATAAAAGCGTGTGAGCATGCTCAGTAGGATTTTCTTCCCCAGAAAGAGTGAATATAAAAAGACTGTGCAAAATTTGATAATGGAAGTAAATTGGAAAGTTTCTTAAAACTGAATGCTCTATCTCAGTGTTTCCCAATCGCGATCCTCAAGTACCCCCAACAGTCCTGGTTTTCATTATAGCTGAACTAGAGCACAGGTGAAAATCATATGATAGATGAGAGCAGTTTAGTAACCATGGTTACTGATCAGCTGATTACTTCACCTGTGCACCGGTTCAGCTATATGGAAAACCAGGACTGTTGGGGGTACTTGAGGACCGCGATTCAATCATAAAAGTATTCTGACAAGTGTCCCTTTAACTTGAAAAACACAGACTATTTGTCACCAATATTTCCTCTTTTTTTCTCCCCCATTTTTTTGCCTTTTCTTGCACATGCTCACCATAACTTATTTTAATCTTAAACATAACCTTAAAGGGACAGTAACATCAAAATGAATCGTTTATGGTTCAAATAGATCATGCAATTTTAAACAACTTTCCAATGTACTTCTATTTAATTTGCTTTGTTTTATTGGTATCCTTTGTTAAAAGTCATACCAAGGTAAACTCAAAAGCAGCAATACACCCCTGGTAGTTAGCGGTTTATTGGTGGCTGCACATATATGCCTCTTGTTATTGGCTCACCTAATGTGTTCAGTTAGCTCTTGGTAGTGTATTGCAGCTCCTTAAACAAAGGATACCAAGAGCATTAAGCAAAGTTGTTGGAAATAAATTGGAAAGTTGTGTGTCCCTTTAAGGGACATTCTATTGTATTGTTGGTAACTATATACGTTTAAAAACTCCACTGCTGCTCCTAAGCGGTTATTAGTGGTAAAGTGCATATTTTGCTTCTGATTGGCTCACCAGCCATGTCTTGCATAGGAGCAACAATGCTTCACTTAGTTACCAACAAGCATTCAAGTAATAATACAACGGTCAATTTAATCTCACATTCCAATAATTTAGTTTAATATAGTCATTTCACATGTTCTGTCTCTCAAGCTCAGATTATTCTCATAAGCACTTCATAAAGACCAAGTGCAAGAGAAGACCAAAAAGCCATGTGCAAGAACAAGTGTACACAGGAAGACATACCATGTTATACTTGCCTTCTCTTACCTGCCGAACAATCACATATACCCAAGTCTGAAAAACTTCTAACACAGTATAAACTCATATACATCAACGTTGAGCCAACAATCTCTTCCTCCTCCAGCTTGACAATTTTGCATTAAAGGAAGGGGGCAATGGGGTTTCCCAGACTAAATCAACTACCTTCATGCAGTTCCCATTTTTTTCCTCATTGTTCCCTAATTCTCGGCTCTAACCAACCTCTTTGCTAGCTATTCATCTTATTTTCCTTTCCTCTCCTTTCCTGAGTTAGTCTCATCTACATTATACTCTATTCCACCACATCCTCTCTCTTTGTCATTTTCATCTTCTCCAAACTCTCCATGTTTTTGCTATCTCCATTTTTCACACTTCCTCTCGTCTATCATTTCCCAAATATTCATCTTCCCAAATACCATCTAACCTATCAATATCCAACCCTTCTCAACCATCCACACCTAATTCCTATCATTTACCCTCTCATTTGTTGTGTCCCCTCATCTACCCTCAGGATATGAAATAGAACCAGTTTGAAGGTGACTCTTATCCACTGCTATCTTCCTCTCAACCATCCTCTCCCCTCCCTCACCATCCACTCACATACCCTCATACTAATCCTCATCAGCTCCAAACCCACCCTTCCTCTCACGTCCCCTCAATTATACTTTCCTAAACAATGCCCCCTGTACATAATCCTCACCCATTCTCTTCCACATCCTCATATGCCTCCTTGCTCAAGCTCTCCAAGTTGACATACTTCTCTCCACCCTTTCCACTTAGTCTTCTTACGTCCTCATATGCCTCCTCGCTCAAGCTCTCCAAGTTGACATACGTCTCTCCACCCTTTCCACTCAGTCTCCTATGCCCTACTCTTGCCACTTTCCACATTTTCCATTTTCACCATGCGCTCAAACCAAAACTCTCTGAACCGTTCCATTACTTGCATCACATACACCTCACCCCATTACTCTTCCACCTCTTCCATTACTCCCAGACTCCTTCTCTCCCCCGTTATCAAGCTCTACATTCTCTCTCTTGCTTGTTCTTGCCTGATTTTCAATTTTTGTTTGATCTGGATTATAGTCTCCATCCCTAATAGAGTTGTTTTTTAGAATACTAGCTTTTTGTTATGGTGCACATTTATTCTGTGATTGAGCTGTACCTCTCACCTAGAATTCAATTGCGTCTCTATCTTTACTTCCCCCTGACTGTCTCTTTCTTTTACACACAAACATTTTTTTTCTTTCACGGTTCAGATAGAGCATGCAATTTTAAGCAACTTTCTAATTTACTCCTATTATCAATTTTCCTTCGTTCTCTTGCTATCTTCATTTAAAAAGCAGGAATGTGATGCATAGGAGCCGGCCCATAACCTGGGTTATGCTTGCTTATTGGTGGGTAAATATCCGTCTCCAGTAAGCATGGTGCTGAACCTAAAATGGGATGGCTGCTAAGATTTACATTCCTGCTTTTAAATAAAGATGGCAAGAGAATAAAGAAACATTGATAATAGAGCATGACATTTTAAGCAACTTTCTAATTTACTCCTATCTGAATCATGAAAAAAAAATTGAGTTCAGTGTCCCTTTAAAAGCAACTATGCACTGCAGTTGACCTCTCTCATAACAAGGGTTTATAATCCAATTTTGCTGAAATTGCTGAGTAAGACAAACATTTACCTTCTTTATTTCTGCAGACAATAAGCACTGTAAAAACCTTTCAAAAGCATTAGGTTACCTAAGAAATGTAATGGTTTTAAAACCTTTAACGTTTCTAAAGGCACTACTTTTCAATGTGTTTAACCAACCATGACTTTAATTGGCCTTACCAATAAATTCTTTAAAAAGCGAAAAGCAATAAAGACAAAATACAAATATATAATATTGTCATAAGGCTAAAAAAAAAAAACACTTCTTGTAAATTTGTGCTAAAATGAATAGTATATTAATGCATCAGAGGGCAAATTGGTTTATCTTCAAATAGCTAGTACATAGATTGTTTTATCATAGTAATCATATGATCAATAACTCTGCATGTGGAAAACTTATAGGTCCCTTTGTTGCTTCCAATGATCAAATGTCTAATGCTATTGAACACAATATGATTATTACAATATGATGTAACATATTGGAATATCATTACAAAAAGCAAACAGAAAGTTTGTGCACAGTACCTTCCACCGGAGAGGTCTTTAACCTTCTGCAGATGTTAGGGACTCCACCGTAAGTGTCTCCGATCCGGTTGACTGCTTCTCCAGAACGGAGTTCCATAAGGCTCCTTAATTCATCTACCGTGCAGCCAAAGTCCCCCTCATAGCTGCCCTCGTTCACCGAGTTGGCAGGGTGGTGGTCTGTAGAGTTGTTTGCCATTTTGGGGTATTTTATGCCCCACAAAATTCAGTCTTATCTTCTTTTAATGTGCAAAATCTCTTAAAGAGTCAAAATCTACAATTGTCTTTTTATGGTTTTATTTCATCTGCAAATCTTTATTTTTTTTCCCTCTCAAGCTCTCTCTACCCTCCACGGGTGTTCTCTCAATCTATGCCAAGCTCCTCCCAGACATCTTCTGTGTGTGTCCCGGGGTCAACAGTGTAAACAGGATGCGCATGTTATCGGGAGCAACCCTAGCAACGGCAACGCAGTAATTTGGTACTCCCAATCACCCAGGATGTGGCCGGCGGAAGCTAAGAAAACAGAGAAGAGATTGTCAGTGTTAGTGATATATACATACTGCAAACAAACATTGCAGAGAATAAAGTCAACATGCACAAATAATCCACACCCTATTGCAGTGCATGGTGTACACAGGCATAATAAACTGGTAGAGCCCAGACTAAATAGTTACAATGCATTCCTGATACTGAACATAAAAATACACTATTCATTGACAAAACAATCTACAAATCTCTGATAAGTGCTCACACAATGAATGTTTAAAAAATTTGCAATGCACAATACATTAAAGGGACAGTAAACACATTGAACAGTATCTGTTGTGTTGCTATATAATATATCAGCCAAGTCTTTAAAACAAATTAACATCCTTTTTACTGCAATGATTTATTAAAAGCCAAACTCCACCTACCATTTGCCTTATTTGGAGGAGCCAATCTGGGCTTTAGTTCACAGACAAGGCAAGTCCCAGTCATAAAGTTAGTATAAAATGCATCGTTTTGCATTTGTTATCTGATAATGCCAATTAGGGAAGTATATGTAGCAGAGTTAGCCTTGAGAAGTCAGCAAGGCGCATTTTAAGTTCTGTGAATTAGAAATTGCTTAATTTCCAGAGCCAAATGCTATGATAAGGGGGCAAAATAAATAATGAAAGTATATTGCAAAGTTGTTTCATTACGAATAACTAAACATTTTATATACAAGGTTTTTACTGTCCCTTTAAGAAAACACAACCTAAACACAGAGTCTGAACAGTGGCCACAAACAAACTATACACAGGTGTACTTTGAGAAAAAAAAGGAAAATAAGTGTAACTAAATGATAATTGGGAGCCATTGTTGTATGTTTAATCATTTAACTACACTAATAACTCCAATTTTGCCCAAACCTGCTGTAAGTAGTAAAGATGAATTTCAAAAACATATAAAAGTGCCGGTGAGCCAACCACAAATCAACATATGATCATAGCTCAGCTCCAGGGCATAACTGCATTGCTAACTGGAAGTAGACTTTGTGCGGGTTATATATAAGAAATAGTATTCTCTTATTGCACATTAATGACCCTTTAAAGTAGGGATAGGGGGACCTTGGCACTCCTGATGTTTCAGAACTACATTACCCATGATGCTTAGGCACTCTGAAGTCCAGTTGAGCATCATGGGAAATGTAGTTCTGAAACATCTGGAGGGCCAAGGTTCCCCATCCAAACTTTAAAGGGATATTCTAATGCTAAAATAAAATGCTCTGATTTGTTACAGTTTCTTATTTAATGAAAGCGTCTCTTGTTAGGCATGTGTTTCAACCCTGCAAAGGGGTTAAAGTTTTAAATACATAGGCAAAGTCACGCTCAATCGTCATAGCCCATGGAAGCTCTTGAGCAAGATACTCCCAACTAACTAATTAGGAGCAGCATTCACATGTAGCCAACAATCAACCGCAAATTAGAGCCATGTATTTTCTCATAAGATTGTCCCTATAATAAAAAAATGCATGTTAAAATGGATTTGATTTATATTGTGTTCACTTATAAAAGAGAGAGAGTTAACATTTGTGTATCATCTGCCAAAATAGTTCAAGACCTTCCATTTAGACCTTCCATTTTACAGTGTCTACAGTGTCACACTTTAATAAAGTCACAAACAATCATCCATCATGATGACCGACACACTGGTAGTTAAGGTTAGAGCTAACGTTATCAGCTTAATAGTCCACTCTGGTATCCGAGGGGTTAACAAGAGATTTCACACCCCCGGCGGTAATGTCGCCTGTGACACTGACAAGCACTCAATACTGCTATCACTACATTATATAAGTGGTGACATTGTGACCACATCCCAGCTGTGACACTCAGGCACTATGTTGCTATGCGAACGAACACTTCATTTGTAAATACAGGAACACACTGGTCCTCTATACTTTATGCAAAATATTAGTTTATAGTTCTATCGTATTGTATACATAACTGCACATACACACGACGTACAGACAGAATCACTAGAACGCTGTTGTCTTATTTTTTACAGAAGGAAAATGTTGTTTTGGTTTTTTTTTTTTTCCCTTTGGGTCATATGCATAAATGTTTAATGTCGCACATGTGATGTTTCTGTTCAGTTGTTTTAATTAGCAGCAAAATAAAAAAAGAAAAAAAGAGAGAGAGCCAAAGGAGGGTAGAGTATAACGATTATTAAAAACTGGCAGACATAATAGAGAGACCAGGGACAGATCTCCTGGACGTGAGCAGCAGAAGCCAGAAAGTCATCACGGGTTTGTAAATCGGCAGTAACGCTTTAACGCCCTAATCCCAGTTTAGCCTTGGTATACACCACACATAAGAAGGGGGAGGCTAAGAAAGAATGAGGGAGAGAACGATGAGATGGAGTTTATGTTAAAGAAGGAAAGAATATAGCAGACACACGAAAACAATTATCAAGGGTCAAAGAAAGGAGTTCATTTATAGAATTATCCCCCTAGTAAAAAAAAAAAGTACCAGACAGTTTCTGTATATATCGACATATAAATAATAAATTGATACGCTATTGGATATAATATACACAGAATTTGTATTTTTTTTAAATTCACTTGCATGTATTTCTCAGACAGTGCATCTCTTGTTATAAAGCATAGCACAAACACAATTGAAAAAAAAACAAATACTTTTTTTTTTTTAAAGTACATAAAAAAGGGATATGAAACCCGCCAAAAAATTTTTTTAAATCAGACAGCAAACAATTTTAAAAAAAAAGTTTCCAGTTTAACTCTTATCAAATTTGCTTCGTTCCCATGGTAGTCTTTGTTAGTTAAAGTGATACCTAGGTAGGCATCTGGAGAACTACATGGCAGAAAATAGTGCTGCCATCTAGTTCTCTGGCAAACTGCTGCAATATGGTACTCCAGTCACGTGCATGCTCCTCAGCTTATGGCCCTGCTCTTCAACAAAAGATGCCAAAAGAATGAAGACAGTTTTGTAATGAAAGTAAAATAGAAAAAAAAAAATTTAAAAAAAATTGCATTTTCTATCAATCATTAAAGACAAAGATTTTTTAGCTCTGGTAAGCATTACTAAATTATTATCATCATCATGTTATTTGTAGAGTGCAGCGCTATGAACATAGGTGGTATACAAAATAACATTTACAGGGATCAAATGGGTAAAAGAGAGCTGCACTGTTGCAGTCCACACTTATGAAGGTGAACTACAAACAGCTGGGCTCATAGGCTTACATGCTATGGGGTTTAAGGGGAAAGCAGTGGAGATAGGAAGGTTAATGTAGGTTGTATGCATCCCTGAATAGTAAAGTCTTCAGGGGGCATTTGAAACTTTTAAAACTATGGGAGAGTCTTGTGGAGTGAGGCAGAGAGTTCCATAAGATGGGGGCCAGTCTGGAAAAGTTTTGTAAACGGGAATGTGAGGCGGTAAAAAGAGAGGAGAGTAAGAGATCATGAGCTGAGCGAAGGGGACGGGAGGGAGAGTATCTGGAGACAAGGTCTGAGATGTAGGGGGAGCAGTGCAGCTGAGGGCTTTGTGTGTCAGTGTGAGGATTTTGTGTTTAATCCTGGAGGCAAGAGGAAGCCAGTGAAGGGATTGGCAGAGAGGTGCAGCAGATGAAGAGTGACGTGTAAGGAAGATGAGCCTGGCAGAGGCATTCATTATGGATTGTAAAGGAGCTAGGCGGCAGCTAGGGAGACCAGAGAGGATGGAGTTGCAAGTAGTCGAGGCAGAAAAGGATGAGAGAGTGGATAGAAAACTTAGTTGTGTCTTGGGTATGGAAAGGTCTAATTTTCGAGATGTTTTTAAGGTGGAAGAGGCAGGCTTTAGCCAAGGACTGGACGTGAGGAGTGAAAGAGATCTGAGTCAAGTGTGACTCAAAGACATCAGGCATGAAGAAGTGGGGGTGGAGATTTTGAAAGAAAGGGGGAAAATAAGGAGCTCAGTTTTGGAGAGATATAGCTTGAGGTAGTGAGAGGACATCCAAGATGAGATATGAGAGAGACAGTTAGTGACACGGGTTAGCAAGGAAGGAGATAGTTCTGGTGCAGAGAGGTAGATTTGGGTATTGTCGGCATACAAATGATAATGAAACCCATGGGACCTTATTAAGGAACCTAATGACGACGTGTAGATTGAGAAGAGAAGGGGACCGAGGACAGAGCCTTGTGGTACCCCAACAGGAAGAGGTAACAGGGCAGAGGATACCCCAGAGAAGGCTACACTAAAGATACGGTTATACAGGTAGGAAGAGAACCACAAGAGAGCTGTGTCGAAGACGCTGAAGGATTGGCGGGTTTGGAGCAAAATAGGGTAAGCAGAGAGAAGCGGCCTTTGGATATTGCTGTAAGTAGGTCGTTGGTAACCTTAACAATTGCCGTCTCTGTGGAGTGAAGGGGGCAAAATCCAAATTGCAGTGGGTCGAAGGGGGAGTTTAATGTAAGGGTGGAGTTATAGTGGCAGATAGTTTCATCAGGGCAGGAAAAGGAGGGGATGGAAGAGAGGAGAGTTTTGAGAGAGCTAGCGAGCTGTTGATGATCTAATGACTTGATTCTTCTGTGAAGTTTGGTGTGAGGGGTAGAAGGAGGGAGTTTTAAATATTTGACCTCGTTCTGCCTTTTTTATTGTAAAAGCCTCCCTCAATCACCACTCCATTCCATGTGAGCATACTTAGGTAGACTGCAGAGCGGGCACGTGTCTTAAGCGCTATTTGGCAGCAGTGCCTGCGACATTTTAAAACACAAGTGCATTTAATATCTGAAGCTTTACAAGTTTAAAGGACCACTAAATATAGTAGAATTAAGTAATTGACAAATACACAATGAAAAGACAATGCAATAGCTTTTACTTTGAAATGAGCATAATATTTTCTGGAAATGTGAAAAAAAAAAAAAAGTTAATCCAAATTTGCTTTCCCCTGTATCATGTGACAGCCATCAGCCAACTACAAACTGCATATTCAGCACAATTTTGCATATGCTCAGTAGGAACTGGCGCTTCAGAAAGGGTGCATATAAAAAGAATGCGGGTGCGCATATAAAAAGAATGCGGTGCGCATATAAAAAGAGTGCAAGTGTGCATATAAAAAAAAGAATACACATTTTAATAATGGAAGTATATTATTGGAAAGCGTTTTGTTGTTTTTTTTTTTAAATGGCATGCATCTGAATTATGAAAATGTATTTTGAGGTTAGTGACTATTTAATTTTGACTTTTACGTTCCTTTCATATTCTTCCTGAATCCTATATCTCAGGTTTACATACCACATTCACTAAAAAATACTTTCAGAAACTTGAAAAGGGAACCTACAATGGACAGCTGATATTTTAAATCAAACATTAATTAAATATACTGACCTTTGTTTTAGCCCATGAAAAATAATTTAGAAGCCAGACAGTAAAAGATTTTCGATAGACTGATTCCAAATTTAATGTACCAGCACATTCATAAATCAAAATGCTGCCTTGTATAAGCGTTGCAGTCTCAGTAGTCAAACCTCTCAAGTCTTAAGGTTATAATATGCAACATCTTAAAGGGACATTAATTTTTTTTTCTTTCTAAAATGCATAATATATCAGGGAGTAAATATTGCATTGCAAAAGATCTACTTACAAAAATAATGTTTTAAGCGCATTTACAACTAACATTTTATGAATGACTGTGTATTGTGGTATATTGTGCAGCTGTTTCAGGCAATTTGCAGCATTTTACAGCATAGCTGGGTTACAGACTTTCGGCCTCTCTAGGTAGTGTTTAACAAGCCCAATATTTACAGCAAAAGCAAATATAATGAATTTCCATTAGTTAGTTTAATTTATGGGGAATTCCACTTTTAATTCAAAAGGGATATTGTAAAATGTTCTCTGCTTTTAATGAGTTCCCAATTATCTATTTTACCTGCTGCAGTGTATTACCTTTTTATTTTTTTCCAAATATTCCATTTCCCTTTAAAAATTAAATATAAATGCTGCAATATTGGCTATAGAGAAGCTATGTAAATGAGACAGCTGGGGGGGGGGGGGGGGTTTGGAGAAAAAGCTCAGCCTATTTGAAATGTCATCTCTGCAGCTGTATTGAATACAATGAATTTTTATCAGCTGTTTACCCAAGTACTTTTTCCCTTTAAATTACCCTAACTATGCTGATCCATTAAAAGATGCCCAGTACAAATATTGCGCAACCTGGGACTAAAATAGCATTACTCCTTTACCTATAAGGAGACGGAGAGGATGTGAGGAACAGATAGTGGGGTTGAATCATTTTTCACTATAATCCTTGCCCATGTATCTCACAACTGATCACTGCATTTCCATCCGAGAGTGAGGTTTTTACCTACAGCACATTGTGATGCAGTGGAACAACTTCACAAGATAAGAAGGGAGATGACAGAAAACATAAAAAGAACAGATTCCTAAAGGAACTGTCATATGGAATTAGTGATAAGTCCTGCTACCTCCTTCCCCTGTAGCAGTGCCTGTATGCAAGAGACAGGGGGTCGGGTGCAGTAATTAGGGGTACGGGTGTCTGATTAATGGTGCGTGCTTTGAGAGCTGCCTACTAGGCTTTATTTAAATAGCAAATAACATCTTGTGAGAAAATCCTGGGGACTGAATAGGAAGCTGCCACAGATCATTAATTAATATTTGGATTGCGGAGTCCCTAATTATCAAAGTGACGGGTTTGAGGGGGTGGGGAAAACACACTTATGGTATGAGTGTGTAGTGCATGCAACTGGTATCTTTGTGGTAAGGACTCTCCCTTCTCTTTGCCAGTGCGCTCCTGTCCTAGAGCACACACTGCTAATCCAGTCATCCTGTCACTGCAGCTCTCAGTCTATTCTTATAGCATTCCAAACACACATTTTATTATGCTGCCCACTGTCATCCCTCTGATTTATTCACCAATTGTTCCTTGGATGTCTCTCTAATTTACTACAGTCCAGTTCTTTGCATATTCACAATAAGAGCTGAATATGAGTCAAAAGGAAATAGCATGTTTTGGAGAAAGAGCCAAGCATAGGCTTATACTTGTCTGGGGCAAACCTCCCACTTTTTTGTTCACTACCATAAAGACCAGCAGGCTTACCAACTAAGGGACCCTTTTAAATAAGCCTTCATACATGATGCCTTAAATGCCAACAGCAATCGTTTTGTTTAACCTTTTAAATACCGACTGGCCATACACTTCTTGGGCATTAAATTCAAAGTTCCATTATTAAGATACAGTTGACAGATTTAAAAAAAAAAAAAAAAAAAAAAAAATTCCAGTTTACTTCTATTGTCAAATTGACCTCATTTTCTTGGTATACTTTGTTGAAACGTATCTCCCTTCCATAAGAGCATACCTAGGTAGACTCAGAAGCATGCAAGTTTCTGAAACGCTATATTTATAATAAGATTACAAACATTGTTGAACTTTTTATGACAGCAGTGTTTGTGCATTTGGACAGTTTTCACAGATAGACAGCACTAGTTCATGTGTGCCATATAGAAAACGCTGTGCTCACTCCGTGGAGTTATTAATAAGTCAGCACTTATTGGCTAAAATGCAGCTCTTTTAAAAGAACTGAAATAAGGGGGCAGTCTACAGAAGCTTAGATACAAGGTAATCACAGAGGTAAGAATTATATTAATAGAACCGTGTTGGTTAACCAAAACTGGGGAATTTTAAATAAATGGATTCTCTCTCTTTTCAAACAATAAAAAATTGTGCTTACAGCAGTCACTTGCATGTAATGCAAAGCCTGATAAGTTTATGATAATTTAGATATACTAAGTCATAAGGTAATGGTAAAAGAAAGTCATATACACAATTATATAGAAGTAGTGTAGCTAAATATGAGAAGTTAAAATATAACTTATTTACGAAAATTAAAAGAACAGTTAGATGTCAGCTTAACAAATTGTTTTGCACGCATCAATTTATACATTTAAAACCACAACTGCAATGGCTAGAAACAAGCTAAATTAAAAAGGGGATAAAACCCAGTGTAGCATGGTCCCTGACGCGCGTTTCACTAGAACTTCTTCAGAGGGGGACCAACAAAGGAAGATGCATGGTTATTTATCTTTACTCAAATCTCACCCCTTTGACCTCACTGGTTTATTTAGATATTCTTATTAGTGGATTGATTTGTAAATCACATAACGTCTTGTGTGACCAATATTTACCCCTATGAAGAAGAGATAGAAAAACACAGGTCAGGGGGCACACTACACAGAGTTGTATCCCCTTTTTAATTTAGCTTGTTTCTAGCAGCTGCTTTATCCGTAGTACATGAATTAATTCTTGTAGATAGCGTTAATGATTAATTGTGCTCCCGGATTGTAGGAGCCTAGTTGATGTTCAGGTTATATAAGATTAATATGCTCCAAGATTATAAGAGTTTAGTCCTATTCCAAGGCTAATATATCTGTGCTAGTGTGGCAATTATATAACTAAATCGATATTATCCCCATTTATTTTGGACATCAACCATATCATTAATACAAGTATATTGCTGTCCAATTTATATTCTTAAACGGAGTAGTAATAATATCTGTGATAAATTGATAAGGCATGAACAATGTGGTTTTAAATTTATTGATAGATTCAGTTATAATATGTGCAAAACAATCAGTTTAGCTAAGATCTAACTGTTCTTTTCGTAAATAAAAGTTATATTTTAAAGGGACAGCCAAGTCACAAAAAAAAAACTTTCATGATTCAAATAGGGAATGTAATTTTAAACAACTTTCCAATTTACTTTTATCACCAATTTTGCTTTGTACTCTTGGTATTCTTAGTTGAAAGCTAAACTTAGGAGGTTCATATGCTAATGTCTTAGACCTTGAAAGCTGCCTCTGCACTTGACAGTTTTTCACCACTAGAGGGCATTAGTTCATGCGTTTCATATAGATAACATTGAGCTCATGCAAGTGAATTAACAGAGGAGTGAGCACTTATTGGCTAAAATACAAGTCTGTCAAAAGAACTGAAATAAGGGGCTCATCAGAAGAGGCTTCGATACAAGGTAATCACAGAGGTAAAATGTGTATTATTATAACTGTGTTGGTTGTGCAAAACTGGGGAACAGGTAATAAAGGGATTATCTATCTTTTTAAAAAAACAGAAATTCTGGTGTTGACTGTTCCTTTAATGGTTCAGCTAGAGATGGCAATTTTTAAGCAACTTTCTAATTTACTCCTATTATCAATTTTTCTTTGTTCTCTTGCAATCTTTATTTAAAAAGCATAAATGTAAAGCTTATAAACTGGCCCATTTTAGGTTCAACACCCTGTACAATGCTTGCTTATTGATGGCTACATTTGGCTAACCAATAAGCAAGAGTAACCCAGGTTCTGAACCAAAAATGGTCTGGCTCCTAAGCTTTATATTTCTGCTTTTTAAATAAAGATAGCAAGAGAATGAAGAAAACTTGATAATAGGAGTAAATTAGAAAGTTGTTTAAACTTACATGCTCTCTCTGAATCATAAAAGAAAAAATGTGGGTTTAGTGTCCCTTTAAAGGTAGATAGAGGTGTCTATGTTTATCTGTTTTTCATACTGGAAACTAGGTCTGTGCACTCTTCAGGTGCCTCCGAACGTGAAAGGTGGCTGCTTGCAGCTCTTTTCAGAACCAGATTTCTGATTGTCAGAGCAACAAACCAAGTTATTTTGCACAGATCTTAGTTTGTTGCACTTTTACACGCAGAAATCTGGATCCGAAAAATGCTGAACGCTGTGAGTGGCTGTCTTCTTCTGCATTAAGTGGCATAGAAACTTAAGAGTGCACTGACCTGCTGGAAACTGATTTTGAATTTCAATTTAATTTATTATACTGAATTATCTAAGTTTCCCCATATATAATTTCTCTAAATACAAAACAGGGCCCACAACTGAAGAGGTGTCCACCCGCAGCCATCCATAGGGTCTGGCTGGAACACTGGCAGTGGGTCATTGTTACTTGGGTCAGTATGGGCTTCAGATACCCCCACCATTTTCCAAACATTTACTACCTGTGTGGTTTTCATGATACAAAGTAGCCAGAATCAATGTTCCCAGTGCAGCAGGATAGCAGAGTGGAAAGCGAGGGAACCACAGCACCTATGCAACTGATCTAATGTCTTGTTTGGACATGTAGTTACAGGCAGTATGTTGCAAGGGGCAAACATTTGATCTATGGTCTCACTAGGATATATAGTTGTCAGAATGGAGCAGCAGACGCTTTGCATCTAATATATATAGTCCCGCCAGGGCAAACAGCTTGCATAATTAGTTCAAATTCATTGCCTCTGCAGACTAATTATACAAGCCCTAGTGAAATCTCAGCCGCATGGCTTACACTGCTCCAGTCTGAGCTAGTAAAACCTTCGCTCAATTCTATGGTCTCTGCAAACTAGTCTCTCTTGCACATATATGGCAGAATGGGGCTGCAGGGGTCATGCATCTGATATACCATACAGGCATGTAGCTGCCTAAAAACAGTGAAAGGGCATTATCAGATGTAATATCTCAACTGGATACAGCAGAGAGACTGGGGCTGCAGGGGTCATGCATCTGATATTTCATACAAGCATGTAGCTGCCTAAAAACAGTGAAAGGGCATTATCAGATGTAATATCTCAACTGGATACAGCAGACAGACTGGGGCTGCAGTGGTCATGCACCTGATATTTCATACAAGCATGTAGCTGCATAAGGGGCAGTGAAAGTACATGTATCAGATGTAATCTCAACTGGATACAGCAAACAGACTGGGGCTGCAGTGGTCATGCACCTGATATTTCATACAAGCATGTAGCTGCATAAGGGGCAGTGAAAGGACATGTATCAGATGTAATCTCAACTGGATACAGCAGACAGACTGGGGCTGCAGGGGTCATGCATCTGATATTTCATACAAGCATGTAGCTGCATAAGGGGCAGTGAAAGTACATGTATCAGATGTAATCTCAACTGGATACAGCAGACAGACTGGGGCTGCAGGGGTCATGCATCTGATATTTCATACAAGCATGTAGCTGCATAAGGGGCAGTGAAAGGACATGTATCAGATGTAATCTCAACTGGATACAGCAGACAGACTGGGGCTGCAGTGGTCATGCATTTGATATTTCATACAAGCATGTAGCTGCATAAGGGGCAGTGAAAGTACATGTATCAGATGTAATCTCAACTGGATACAGCAGACAGACTGGGGCTGCAGGGGTCATGCATCTGATATTTCATACAAGCATGTAGCTGCATAAGGGGCAGTGAAAGGACATGTATCAGATGTAATCTCAACTGGATACAGCAGACAGACTGGGGCTGCAGTGGTCATGCATTTGATATTTCATACAAGCATGTAGCTGCATAAGGGGCAGTGAAAGGACATCTATATGATATAACAGCAGAGAATGGGGATGTAGGCCATGGATCAGACACATTATGCTTCTGTGTAAACTGGTCTTTCTAACGCTCCCTAAAGAGGCTAAAAAGCAAATTCTGTAACTTGCAAATGCTGAAAATCAAAAAGCTGGTTTAACGGGACAAACATGCAAAAAGAAATTGCTCTAATATGTTAGAGAATTCACTTAAACCCCTGCAACTGAATTACTTACATAGTTAAAGTCTGCTCCAGAGAGCAGTACACTACTGGGAGGTAGCTGAAACTTCTGGGAGGTAGCTGAACTCATCTAGTGAGCCAATGACAAGAGAAACATTTGTGTAGCTACTAATCACCAGTTAGCTCCCTGTAGTGCAGTGCACCTGCTGTATATATGCTTTTCCACAAAGGATAACAAATTTGATATAAAGTAAATTTAAAAGTGTGTTAAAATCACAAGTTCTATCTGACTCACGAAAGTTTAATTTTTACTTTAGTCTCCGTGGATTGGGAAAAAAAACAATAGATGTTTAACGTTTAATTAAAAGGGACACTAAATCCAAATTTTTTTTTCTAATGATTCAGATAGGGAAGGCAATTTTAAGCAACTTTCTAATTTCTTCCTATTATCAATTTTTCTTCGTTCTCTTGCTATCTTTATCTAAAAGCAGGAATATAAAGCTTAGGAGCCAGACCATTTTTGGTTCAGAACATGGGTTACGCTTGCTTACTGGTTGGCTGAATGTAATCACCAATAAGCAAGCAATATCCAGGGTGCTGAACCTAAAATAGGCCGGCTCCTAAGCTTTCAATTCCTGCTTTTTAAATAAAGATAGCAAAAGAACAAAGAAAATGTGTTAATAGCAGTAAATTAGAAAGCTGCTTAAAATTGCATGCTCTATCTGCATCATTAAAGAAAAAAATTGGTTAGTATCCCTTTAATAATACAAATGCTTCTTTGAGTTTTAAGCTTTAAAACATAACAGTAAGATTGTAATTGTAAAGCATGTCAATACATTTAATTATGCATATGAAAAGACTCTTTACACAAACAGGAGCAAGCTGGAGTAGGTATACATCAGTATTTTCCTAAAACTTTGGGGCTTGGTTAGGAATCTGAAAATCAGCACAATGTTATTTAAAAAATAAGCAAAACTATACATTTAAAAAAAAAGCTGTACAGGCTATATTAACTATGAATAAATTATATATAGTGAGAATCCGTGTTCATGGGATTTATACTTTGAGTGTATATCCTACTTAAATCAAACACATTTTGTATAATAGAGGTATTAGTGAATTAATAAAACAATTGATAAAATATATATCTAGTGTCTCAATAACTGCATTGTTATGTTGGGTTAGGCATAAGACCAATAATATTACGCATATAAAGCACAGAGATAAATAATTACTACTCACAGCTCTTATACTTTAAGATTAATTAAAATGTCAAGTGTCTAATGAGAAACTGTTGGCATAAATCAGACTAGATTTTTGATATCTGGAAGAAAAAAAAAAGATGTTTAAATGAATTTGGAAATAGATAAAAACTCTTATTTTATTAGGGACAATACTGCACAATATGGATGACCGATTTTTCCTACTTATCTGCAGAGACAGATTGGCTGTCTATAAACAGCTATATTTTAGTCTTTAAGATGATTTATTTTGCAATAAATATATTGCCTTTTTCTTTGAAGAAAGTGGAGACTAAACAGTGAATTAGTCATACAACAAAGGGATTGAATGTTACAATACTTTTTACAATCTCTATACTTGAATTAAAGGGACGTTCTAATGGGGGAAAATGCATGTTGTATTTTGTTAGAGCATTTCATTTTTGTATTGCTGATCCTAGGTAACTATGTTAAATACACCCAAATGGATTAAACACATAGGTAAAGTCCCACAGAAGATGCACGCTTTGGCAGCTCCCAAAAAAAAACATGGACAACTGCCAGTTCCGATTGGCTAGTCAGCTGTTCTTGCTCAGTGTTGTAGCACACTTTCCGTATTCATTTTTCTGTAGTTTTCTCCTGAAAATAGTTTTTCAGGGACCCGATACTTTGGAGTACATCCTGCAGACTTCAAATCTCTGAACCTACAACATGCAACGCACTAAATGCTCGATCAGTGCAGGAGTCCCTAATTTGCCACAGCAAATGAAAGAGAATCAACACTGCCAAGGTGTGTGCAAAAGGACTGCAAAACAATGCACATTTTGCTGATAAAAACATAAATTATGCTTACCTGATAATTTCCTTTCCATCTGTATGAGGAGAGTCCACAGCTTCATTCCTTACTTGTGGGAAATACAGAACCTCGCCACTAGGAGGAGGCAAAGACACCCCAGCCAAAAGCCTAAATACCTCCCCCACTCCCCAGTCATTCTGCCGAGGGAACAAGGAACAGTAGGAGAAATATCAGGGTATAAATGGTGCCAGAAGAACAAAATTTTAGTCTGCCCAACAGAGAAAAACGGGCGGGAGCCGTGGACTCTCCTCATACAGATGGAAAGGAAATTATCGGGTAAGCCTAATTTATGTTTTCTAATACGAAGAGAGTCCACGGCTTCATTCCTTACTTGTGGGAAACATATACCCAAGCTTTAGAGGACACTGAATGAACGGGAAGGTAAAAAGATAAGCGGACCCTATACTGAGGGCACCACAGCCTGCAAAACCTTGCTCCCAAAAACAGCTTCAGCCGAAGCTGAAAACAACAATTATGTAAAAATTTGAAAGAAAAATATGTAAGGGAGACCAGGCAGAATTCTGTGACGAAAGACAAAGAATGACTGGGGGATAAGGGGAGTGGGGGAGGTATTTAAGCCTTTGGCTGGGCTGTCTTTGCCTCCTCCTGGTGGCCAGGTTCTGTATTTCCCACAAGTAAGGAATGAAGCCGTGGACTCTCCCCATATTAAGATGGAAATGACAGCTGAATTGCTTTTTAAAAACTTTATTTTACAGGCCGATATTTTGCAATGTCATGATTAAATGCAGCTATGTACTAAACAAAAATAACTTAAGTGTCCCTTTATAGTACCCCTTTACTGCAAGCATACATCTGTATAGTCCTATTTATTTTAATTCATTTCACCATATACCTCTGTAATTCCTGTGTGCTCTTGACTAAATGACTGCACGCACTGCTGTACTTTTTCTGCGCCCACACATTCACAGCTTCATCTCTCGTCTACAGTCCACTATATTATAGATTCCACGTCCTTACTTACACTGATCAGCCACTGCTAGAGTCCGTTTTCTGCCTGTAAATCTCATATTATTGCTCTATGGCATTCTTCTATTTCAGTTCATTTTGCCTCATATATTCACTGTTTTGTAGCATTTGCTATTTTCATATACGTCCTGCAGCCAACTCTGGTATTTATATGTAAAGGCTTAAGCAAAGCGATCACTGCATCCTTAACTCTCTCACTGCCAAAAGTAGGCTACGACGCTTTGCTATGCAACACACTGTACCTCACTGTGGTGCCAGGTGGTTAAATGTCCTACCACCCTAAACAACAATGCTACTGCACATCCAAGGAACACTACAACCCCTTGTACACACACCGCATATACACAGACCTGTCACTGCTCTGCTTCCCCCCCCTCTACTCATGCAAGTGAGAAGAGAGTGAATGAGTCAGTACAGGAGAGACACACTGAGACAATGGGTGTGGGTGGAGAGAGTACGAAGGGAGGGAGGGTGTGAGGGTGATTAATGTGGAGGGAGAGGCCTTAGCCAGTACTGCAGATAAACCTGCCCAGAATATTAAACCCTGCAAAGGGAACTCCTGCACCCAACACCCCCCACAGCCTGCACAAGATGGGGACAAACTACAAAGCATATGTATACATGCTGACCTGCAGCGCACAGCAATACCACAGGCTCCTGCACACTGCTAAACTATCAGCCCAAACTATAAGAACCAGCAACCTAGCAACACACTGCTTCAGAGTATTTAACCCCAGGCAGCAGCTGCAGGGAACTTGTTCACAAACATTACATCTGGCCTCTCAGGCTTCATGCAGATGCAATGATAACCAGACAGCTAGATTCAATGCAGGTTAAAAAAAAAAGGGGTCAAAGTGCTCAGGGCCGGTGCTACAATAGAGGCCAACTAGGTGACTGCCTATGGACGACCCTGCAGTGGGGGTGCAAATTTGGCAATGACAATTTTTTTAATTGTATATTTTTTTGTTGTCCAACTTGGACTTTATAATAGGGGCAATATGTAGTGGCATAATATATAAAAAATAAATAAATATATAGACAGATATTTATATATCAGTCTATAAAAAGTCTTAATTAAGCAGTACCGTGTTTTTTTTTAATCTATCTACTCTTCATACATACCTATAAATTAAAGTGTAAAGATGGTCAATCATT
>NC_069501.1:464545115-464557615 GCF_027579735.1 Bombina bombina
GGCAGAAATCTGTCCTTTTAGAGAACTCGCTGACGACCCTTTATCCAAACCCTCTTGGAGAAAGGAAAGAATCTTAGGAATTTTAATCTTACTCCAGGAGAATCCCTTGGATTCACACCAACAGATATATTTTTTCCATATTTTATGGTAAATCTTTATAGTCACAGGTTTTCTGGCTTGGACCAGAGTATCTATCACTGAATTTGAAAACCCACGCTCGGATAAAATCAAGCGTTCAATTTCCAAGCAGTCAGCTGCAGAGAAACTAGATTTGGATGTTCGATTGAACCTTGTACTAGAAGATCCTGTCTCAAAGGTAGCTTCCATGGTGGAACCAATGACATATTCACCAGGTCTGCATATCAAGTCCTGCGTGGCCACGCAGGAGCTATCAGAATCACAGAGGCCTTCTCCTGTTTGATCCTGGCTACGAGCCTGGGAAGGAGAGGAAACGGTGGAAACACATAAGCTAGGTTGAACGACCAAGGCGCCACTAATGCATCCACTAGAGTCACCTTGGGATCCCTGGATCTGGACCCGTAGCAAGGAACCTTGAAGTTCTGACGAGACACCATCAGATCCATGTCTGGAATGCCCCATAATTGGGTTAACTGGGCAAAGACCTGCGGGTGGAGTTCCCACTCCCCCGGATGGAAAGTCTGACGACTCAGATAATCCGCCTCCCAGTTGTCTACTCCTGGGATGTGAATTGCAGATAGATGGCAGGAGTGATCCTCCGCCCATTTGATGATCTTGGATACCTCTCTCATCGCCAAGGAACTCTTTGTTCCTCCCTGATGGTTGATGTAAGCTACAGTCATATTGTCTGACTGGAATCTTATGAATCCGGCCTTTGCTAGTTGAGGCCAAGCTCGGAGAGCATTGAATATCGCTCTCAGTTCCAGGATGTTTATCGGGAGAAGAGACTCTTCCCAAGACCATAGACCCTGAGCTTTCAGGGAATCCCAGACCGCGCCCCAGCCTAATTGACTGGCGTCGGTCGTGACAATGACCCCCTCTGGTCTGCGGAAACTCATTCCCTGAGACAGGTGATCCTGAGTCAACCACCAACGGAGTGAGTCTCTGGTTATCTGGTCTACTTGAATCTGAGGAGACAAGTCTGCATAGTCCCCATTCCACTGATTGAGCATGCACAGTTGTAATGGTCTTAGATGAATTCGAGCAAAAGGAACTATGTCCATTGCTGCAACCATCAATCCTACTACTTCCATGCACTGAGCTATGGAAGGCTGCAGAATAGAGTGAAGAACTTGACAAGCGTTTAGAAGCTTTGACTTTCTGACTTCTGTCAGGAAGGTCTTCATTTCTAAAGAATCTATTATTGTTCCCAAAAAGGGAACTCTTGTTGACGGAGACAGGGAACTCTTTTCTACGTTCACCTTCCACCTGTGAGATCTGAGAAAGGCTAGAACAATGTCTGTATGAGCCTTTGCCTTGGAAAGAGACGACGCTTGAATTAGAATGTCGTCTAGATAAGGTGCCACTGCAATGCCCCTCGGTCTTAGAACCGCCAGAAGGGACCCTAGCACCTTTGTGAAAATTCTGGGAGCAGTGGATAAACCGAATGGAAGAGCCACGAACTGGTAATGTTTGTCCAGAAAGGCGAACCTTAGGAACTGATGATGATCTTTGTGGATAGGAATATGTAGGTACGCATCATTTAAATCCATGGTAGTCATATATTGACCCTCCTGGATTGTAGGTAAAATTGTTCGAA
The DNA here is from genome assembly GCF_027579735.1 of Bombina bombina. Taxonomy (NCBI): domain Eukaryota; kingdom Metazoa; phylum Chordata; class Amphibia; order Anura; family Bombinatoridae; genus Bombina; species Bombina bombina. Next base: position 464,546,854 of record NC_069501.1, read on the forward strand.
TGGTTTCCATTTTGAACGATGGAACTTTGAGGAATTTGTTTAGAATTTTTAAATCCAGAATTGGTCTGAAAGTTCCCTCATTTTTGGGAACTACAAACAGGTTTGAGTAAAACCCCTGACCTTGTTCCGCTGCTGGAACTGGGTGTATCACTCCCATCTTTAACAGGTCTCCTACGCAATGTAAGAATGCCTGTCTCTTTATCTGGTCTGAAGATAAGCGAGACAAGTGGAACCTTCCCATTGGAGGAAGTTCCTTGAATTCTAGAAGATAACCCTGAGAGACTATTTCTAGTGCCCAGGGATCCGGAACATCTCTTGCCCAAGCCTGAGCAAAGAGAGAGAGTCTGCCCCCTACTAGATCCGGTCCCGGATCGGGGGCTACCCCTTCATGCTGTCTTGGTAGCAGCAGCAGGCTTCTTGGCCTGTTTACCCTTGTTCCAGCCTTGCATTGGTTTCCAAGCTGGCTTAGCCTGGGGAGCGTTACCCTCTTGTCTAGAGGCTGCAGAGTTAGGAGACGGTCCGTTCCTGAAGTTACGAAAGGAACGAAAATTGGACTTATTCTTAGCCTTAAAAGGCCTATCCTGTGGGAGGGCATGGCCCTTTCTCCCAGTGATGTCTGAAATAATTTCCTTCAATTCTGGCCCAAAAAGGGTCTTACCTTTGAAAGGAATATTAAGCAATTTTGTCTTGGAAGATACATCCGCCGACCAAGACTTTAGCCAGAGCGCTCTGCGCGCCACAATTGCAAACCCTGAATTTTTCGCCGCTAACCTCGCCAATTGCAAACGGCATCTAAAATAAAGGAATTAGCTAACTTCAGTGCGTGAATTCTGTCCATGACTTCCTCATATGGAGTCTCCTTATTGAGCGACTTTTCTAGTTCATCGAACCAGAAACACGCCGCCGTAGTGACAGGAATAATGCACGAAATTGGTTGGAGGAGGTAACCTTGCTGAACAAAAATCTTTTTAAGCAAACCCTCCAATTTTTTATCCATAGGATCTTTGAAAGCACAATTGTCCTCAATGGGAATAGTCGTGCGTTTGGCTAGCGTAGAAACTGCCCCCTCAACCTTAGGGACTGTTTGCCATGTGTCCTTCCTTGGGTCGACCATGGGGAACAATTTCTTAAATATAGGAGGTGGGACAAAAGGTATGCCTGGTTTCTCCCACTCCTTATTCACTATGTCCGCCACCCTTTTAGGTATCATAAGGCATCAGGGTGCACCGGGACCTCTAGGAATTTGTCCATCTTGCACAATTTTTCTGGAATGACCAAAGAGTCACAATCATCCAGCGTAGTTAGCAACTCCTTAAGTAAAGCGCGGAGATGCTCTAACTTAAATTCAAACGTCACAACATCAGGTTCTGCCTGTTGAGAAACTCTTCCTGAATCAGAAAGTTCTGCCTCCGACAAACCCTCCCTCACTGCCACCTCTGACTGGTGTGAGGGTATGACAGATAAATTATCGTCAGCTCCTTCTTGCTCCACTGTATTTAAAACTGAGCAATCACGCTTTCTTTGAAATGCTGGCATTTTGGATAAAATATTAGCTATGGAATTATCCATTACTGCCGTTAATTGTTGCATAGTAACAAGCATTGGCGCGCTAGATGTACTAGGGGTCGCCTGCGCGGGCATAACTGGTATTGACACAGAAGGAGAGGATGAAGAACTATCCCCATTACCTTCATTAGAGGAATCATCTTGGGCAACCTTATTAACCCCTTAAGGACCAGCGACGTACCCTGTATGTCACTGGCCTTTTTTTGGGACTTGATTGTTTTAAAGCGCGGTCTTGCCACCAGTGTTGAGACTGCTTTATTCCACAAAGCCTGCTGGAGGGAGGGCATTAATAACGTGTTCTTGCTAGACTTGTGCTATTATGTCCTGAAAAAACCCTTAACGACCAGTGACATACAGGGTACTTTGTGGTCATTAAGGGGTTAAATGTGACAGTACTGTCCTTACTTTGTCTGGACGCCATGGCACAATTATCACATACATTTGAAGGGGGGACCACCTTGGCCTCCATACATACAGAACATGTTCTATCTGAAGGTACAGACATGTTAGACAGGCTTAAACAGGCTAATAATGCAAAAAAAAACGTTTTAAAACAAAACCGTTACTGTCTCTTTAAATGTTAAACAGAGCACACTTTTTTTCTGAATATGTGAAAAACTATGAAGGAAATATCCAATCTTTACCAAATTTTCACCACAGTGTCTTAATGCTTTAAAGGTATTGCACCCCAATTTTCAAGCTTTTAACCCCTTAAATGAGGAAACCGGAGCCGTTTAATCAATCAGCAATTTTAACCCCACTACAGTCCCAGCCACAGCGTTTGCTGCGACTTCACCTGTCCCTGCGGGTTATACGATACCAAATGAAGCCTTCCAGGAACGTTTTCAATGATCACCAGACCCTCTCACATGCAACTGCATGCACTGCATCCAAAAGAAACTGCGCAATTATGGCGCGAAAATGAGGCTCTGCCTACTATAGTGAAAGGCCCTTCCTGACTGGGACGGTGTCCAAATGACTGCCTGGAGCCTAAAAACGTTCCCAAACACTAAAAGTTTAGAAAATCACTTCAAACTGCATAAAAATCTTAAATAAAGCAATTGATTTAGCCCACAAGAGTGTCAACCAGTGTATAGCCCATAATAAGCCTTCATTCTGTTAAGAGTCTAAGAAAATGGCTTACCGATCCCCAAGAGGGAAAATGACAGTCTTCTAGCATTTACACAGTCTTGTTAGAAAATGGACTAGTCATACCTTGAGCAGAAAAGTCTGCAAACTGTTCCCCCCAACTGAAGTTCTCTGGGCTCAACAGTCCTGCGTGGGAACAGCAATTGATTTTAGTTACTGCTGCCAAAATCATACTCCTCTTTTAAACAGAACTCTTTATCCCTTTCTGTTTTAGAGTAAATAGTACAAACCGGCACTATTTTAAAATAACAAACTCTTGATAGTAGAATAAAAAACTACAACTAAACACCACATACTCTTCACCATCTCCGTGGAGATGCTACTTGTTCAGAGCGGCAAAGAGAATGACTGGGGGGCGGAGCCTGAGGAGGGGCTATATGGGCAGCTTTTGCTGTGCTCTTTGCCATTTCCTGTTGGGGAAGAGAATATTCCAACAAGTAATGGATGACGCCGTGGACCGGACACACCAATGTTGGAGAAACAGGGGTTATGAAATATACCAGGGTGGAGCTGCAGTTTGTCATTATTTTTAAGGGACAGTAAACATTTGAGATTAAAATATAAAAGGTTGGAGTATATGCAGTATACATTTGTTTTCCTAAAATTAAGACTACAAATTAAAAGTTTTCCAACTGCAAGAACTGGCAGCACATATGGCAGGAACCGCAAGTCTAACCTTGCACCATATCTGTTCCTACCGGAGTCCAGCAAAGATATAATGATGATGGCAAAACAAGAGTTTACCAAAATAATGACCATAGCTAGTCTCGTCTACTCCAGTAACAAATCCAGATTCGAGGCAAGGTGTGGGTGGAGTTTAGCTATTGAAAACCAAGTGCAGCAAACAATGTGATAATATATTCCAAACGTGTTCACTCACCTAGTATGCCAGTTTATTACAAGAATGCAGAAAATCTTGTAATTTCAAGGTGTTTACTGTATCTTTAAAAGGGACATAAACCCTAAAATACTATTCAGTTATCTGTGCATTTAAAGAGATATGAAACCCCAAAAAATTATTTTGTGATTCAAACTGAGCATACAACATTTTAAACGTTTCCAATTTACTTCCATTAAAAAATTTGCTTCATTCCAATGTTACTCTTAATTCAAGAGATACCTAGGGTAGCCGTCTTGAGCACTCCACAGCAAGAAATAGTGCTACAATCTGGTGCTCTTGCAAATGGATAATACTCTTGCAAACCTTCTGCCATATAGTGCTCCAGAAACGTGCACGCTCCTGAGCTTATGTTTCTGCTTTTCAACAAAAGACACCAAAGAACCAAAGAACATTTTACAATAGAGGTCAAATAGAAAGTTGTTTAAAATTGCATGCCCGGTCTGACTCACAGAAGAAAATTTTGGGTTTCATGTCCCTTTAATCTAGCAGTAATGAAGATAGATATATATATATATATATACACGATTACGTACACAGGTAGCCCTATAACGCTGGTTCAATTTGCGCCATTTCACAATAGCACCTATGCCAAGTGATTATGTGAACACTATTAAAGAAATTGTTCCAATGGCTCCTTAGCAGAAAACAAGATTTGCAGAACAGTTTTTGCCACATACATTTACAGTACAGCACTGTAATACTATGTACAGTATAGTGTATATGAGCAATTAGTTTTCTTAAATGGACATAAAACCCAATTTTTTTTCTATCATGATTCAGATAGAGCATGTGATTTTATACAACTTTCCAATTTATTTATATGATCTAATTTTTATTCTCTTGATATCCTTTGTTGAAAACAATACCTAGGTAGACCCAGGAGCTGCTAATTGGTTGCTGCACATATGCCTAATGGTATTGGTTTACCCAATGCATTAACCATCTCCCAGTAGTGCATTGCTGCTTCTTCAACAAAGAATACCAAGAAAATGAAGCAAATATGATAATAGAAGAAAATTGGAAAGTTGTTTAAAATGATATTCTCTATCTAAATCATGAAAGAAAAGGGGCCAGTAGAGTGAGCTGTAAAAAATAAATTGCACCTGGTCACTGGGAGGCGGCAAATACACCCCAAACAGAGCATTTAACTTCGCTCCTACTTTCCCTCCCAGTAGTTCAAATCGAGGACAGGGAAAAGTAAGAGATAAAAAGGGGGTACAGAAGTGCTAACTAGACTACGCTGCTAAGTAGTCCGGGAAGGCTTGTGTACTCTCATTACCAAGAAATAAAATAATTTATCATCAGGTAACCATAAATTATATTTTCTTTCTAATGGTAGTGAGAGTCCATGAATGCCTATTCTTACATATGGGAAACTATACCTATGCTGTGGAGTCCACAAAAAGTAGGGTGGAATAAGAAAGAAGATGCGGTCCCTAGTTACTGGATACTACCAGTTGAAGAACCTTTCTCCCAAACGATGCCTCAGCCGAGGCAAAAACATGAAACCGATAGAATTTAGTGAATGTATGTAAAGAGGACCAGGTTGCAGCCTTACAGATCAGTTCAGCCCAAGTCTCATTCTTGCAGGACCAAGATATAACAACCGAACGAGTGGAGTGAGCAACAATGCAAGCCGTAGGCTGCTGTCCCTCCTCTAAGTAGGCTATACAAATAAGACTTCACAACCAGAAAGACAAAGTAACCACAGAGCCCCTCTGACCCTTGCGCTTACCAGAAAAAAAGAACAAAGGAACAAAGATTGACAAAAATCCTTGGTAGCATGAATGTAGAACTTTAATGCCCTAACCACATTTAGATTATACAACAACCACTCCTTAGAAGAGCTAGGATCTGGACAAAGAGACAGAACTACTATTTCATGATTTATGTTAGCTGAGGAAACCACCTTAGGTAAAAAAAAACAACAAAAAAAACCTTGGTCCGGAGAACAGCCTTATCCGTGTGAAACACCAAATAAGGAAAATCACACTTAAAGCACAGACAGCTCTGAAACACTATGAGCAGAAGAAATAGCCAAAAAAAAAGCAAAAAAAAAACAACTTCCAGACAGGAGTTTAATATCAAGACCATGTATTGGCTCGAAAGTAGAATCCTGCAAAACAAGCTTAAGACTCCAAGGAGGGGTCATAGGCTTAAAAACCAGCCTAATTCTAACTATACCTTGAACAAAGGACAAAACATCAGGCAACCATGCCAACCTTCTATGAAACAAAACCGAAAGAGCTGAAATTTGACCCTTAATGGAACTAGTTGAAGGACCCTTATCAAGATCTTCTTAAAGAAAAAAAAATCTGTGGAATCCTGACCCTGTGCCAGGATAAACCACGTTCCGCACACCAAGACAAGTTCACCTTCCATACCTTGTGGTATATAAACCTGGTGACCAGTTTACGTGCCTGAAGAAGGGTATCCATCATGGACTCAGAGAAGCCTCTCTGAGCTAGAATCATCCATTCAATCCCCACGTCAACCTCAGAGATTCTAGATTTTGGTTAAAAAAAAAAAAAAAAAAAAAAAGACGCTGAGCTAGATCTGGTCGCTGAGGAAGACGTCATGGAGGAGCAGACAAAAATCATATGAGATCTGCATACTAGGTCCAGCGTGGCCACACAGGAGCTATGAGAATTGCAGGTACTCCCTCCTGTTTCAACCGTGCTATTACACGCAGAAGAAGCACAATCAGAGGAAACAGAAACAAGCTGATAATTCCAAGGTACTGCAAATGCATCTATCAACTCCACCTGAGGATCCCTCAACCTCGAGCCGTATCTCTGAAGTCTGGAGGGATAATTGAATGCTCTGTTTGGGGTGTCTTTGCCTCCTCCTGGGGGCCAGGTGTTGTATTCCCATACGTAAGAAAAAGGAATTTGTGGACTCTCACTACCATTAGAAATAATTTTTTTAAGTTATAATATTACATTAGTAATGTCAATTTTGAGAGGAGCCTGGAACCTAACTCATTGTTCCTTTTAAACCTATTATATATATATATATATATATATATATATATATATATATATATATATATATATATATATATATATTTATTTTTTTATAGGAAAGCAAGGAATGTCAAGACATCAATGCTCCCACCAGTTCTGAATATCTAGGGAGAGAGATAAATAGATATTTTCCCTATATGTTCCAGAGCTTCTGTTTTAAATATCCTAAAAATATCTATCTATATCTTTCTACTGAATTCGATAGTAGAATTATCTAGTGTCTACGTCTGATAACACTTTGCCAGCCAGTATTAAAGCAATATTATAGATAACGGAGGGGAACAAGTCTATAAACAGCCTCCTACCTATTATAATCTGAATTTTTCCTCTGTCACAGTGTTTCTTCTGCCTTCCCAGATACAGTTTCATTCCTCATGAGTCCATTCCCTTCTGTTCAGTGCATCTTTCCAGAATGGTATGAAATACTCATCTCCTGCCTTGGGCTGGGAAGTAGCATTTCACAACCACCCTTTCTCTGCCAACACACCAGCCGTTAGATCAGGCTGCTTTGGCAGCAAAGGAGTACCCCAAACATTCAGGGATATACAAAAAGACACCCACACTCTTGCAAATCGCATGCAGACACATTTATATACAATACAAAATGAAACGCAATGTTTACACAAATTAGAAAAAGTTACAACTGCAACATGTTAGTATTGCGCTCATTTAATTTCAAACCTCACACATACATATACATATATATATATATATATATATATATATATATATATATATATATATATATATATATATATATATATATATATATATATATTTATATTATGGGTAAAGTCGGATATTAACCTAGGATTAACCGGGTAAAAAACAGACATTACTCATCAAGCGGCTGTGGGTAAAGGCTGAAGTAAGATCATAAATCCCCTCAGAGTGCATGCGCTTCATTGAGTCACTGCATCAAACACACACACATATATATATATATATATATATATATATATATATATATATATATATATATATATATATATATATAATGCACTGTAATTCCCCCATCTTCACCATCTTTTTTGCCTCTGTCTGGGGGTTAATGCCAGAGGATAGGTGGGGCGACCCCCTTCAACCACCTAGGCGGAGGCAAAAAATAAATAAATAGTGTAGATAGGGGAATTACAGTACATCAGGCTTTACCCGGGTAATCCTAGGATTACCCAGATATCTGACTTTACCCATAACATATATACTGTAGCTGGACCAAATGAAAAAGCAACAAACTGATAATGCTTGTCCAGAAAAGCAAACCTCAGAAACTGTTGATGTTCTGAGTAAATATGAAGGTGAGCATCCTTTAAAATCTATTGTGGACATAAATTGACCTTGTGAAATAAAAACGGTAGAATAGTCCTGATAGTCTCCATTTTGAAAGATTGAATTCTTACAAACTTGTTTAAGGTTTCCAGATCCAAAATTGGTCTGAAAGTGCCTTCCTTCTTTAGAATAATGGAGATTTGAATACAATCCCATCCCTTGATCCTGCAAATACTAGATTAATTACTCCCATATCTTGGAGATCTGAGACAGATAATTTAGTAACCAGTCAGCAAGCTTTAATTCCTGCTTTTTTTTTTTTTGTAATAAAGATAGCAAGAGAACAAAGAAAAATTGACAATAGTAGTAAATTAGAAAGTTTCTTAAAATTGCATGCTCTATCTGAATTACCAAAGAAAAATTGGGTTCAGTGTCCCTTTAAGAAAGCATTTGAGGAAAGGAAAACCTATACCCCCCTCTAAATAGCTTTATAGAGATATTTAAGCACTAAGCATGCTCAGCCTAGCTAAGCATTAACTGTCAGTGCGTGCCAAATAACTTGCTGTTACAATTTATTTCCAATATTACCATATCCGAGAGACGTGCTCTAACCCCAAAGATTAACCCCTTAGTGACCAGAGCACTTTTCCATTTTCTGTCCGTTTGGGACCAAGGCTATTTTTACATTTTTGCGGTGTTTGTGTTTAGCTGTAATTTTCTTCTTACTCATTTACTGTACCCACACATATTATATACCGTTTTTCTCGCCATTAAATGGACTTTCTAAAGATACCATTATTTTCATCATATCTTATAATTTACTATAAAAAAAATGATAAAATATGAGGAAAAATGGAAAAAAACACACTTTTTCTAACTTTGACCCCCAAAATCTGTTACATATCTAAAACCACCAAAAAACACCCATGCTAAATAGTTTCTAAATTTTGTCCTGAGTTTAGAAATACCCAATGTTTACATGTTCTTTGCTTTTTTTGCAAGTTATAGGGCCATAAATACAAGTAGCACTTTGCTATTTCCAAACCATTTTTTTCCAAAATTAGCGCTAGTCACATTAGAACACTGATATCTTTCAGGAATACCTGAATATCCCTTGACATTTATATATATTTTTTTAGTAGACATCCCAAAGTATTGATCTAGGCCAATTTTGGTATATTTCATGCCACCATTTCACCGCCAAATGCGATCAAATTAAAAAAAACGTAAAATTTTTCACAATTTTAGGTTTCTCACTGAAATCATTTACAAACAGCTTGTGCAATTATGGCACAAATGGTTGTAAATGCTTGTCTGGGATCCCCTTTGTTCAGAAATAGCAGACATATATGACTTTGGCGTTGCTTTCTGGTAATTAGAAGGCCACTAAATCCTGTTGCGCCTCACACGTGTATTATGGCTAGCAGTGAAAGGGTTAATTAGGGAGTTTGTAGTGAGCTTGCAGGGTTAATTTTAGCTTTAGTGTAGAGATCAGCCTCCCATCTGACACATCCCACCCCCTGATCCCTCCCAAACAGCTCCCTTCCCTCCCCCACCCCACAATTGTCCCCGCCATCTTAAGTACTGGCAGAAAGTCTGCCAGTACTAAAATAAAAGGGTTTTAAAAAAAAAAATGAATTTTTTTTTAGCATATTTACATATGCTACTGTGTAGGATCCCCCCCTTAGCCCCCAACCTCCCTGATCCCCCCCAAAACCGCTCTCTAACCCTCCCCTCTGCCTTATTGGGGGCCATCTTGGGTACTGGCAGCTGTCTGCCAGTACCCAGTTTACAATAAAAAGTGTTTTTTTTTTCTCTTTGTTTTTTTTTTTTCTGTAGTGTAGCTTCCCCCCCCCCCACCCACAGACAAACCCCCACCACTTTGCTGATTATTTTATTTTTCGATTTTTTTAATCTTTTTTATTTGCACATTTTCTGCAGTGTAGCGGTTCCCACCCGCTCCCTCCCCGTGCACGCGCCCCCCCCCCACCCTCCCGTGCACGCGCGCGCGCCCGTGCGCGCCCCCAGCCCCCCCCGCCCACGATCCCGCCCCCCTTCACTTCCACAGGGCCATCGATGGCCGCCACCCGCCTCCCGGTCCGGCTCCCACCCACCAACGCAGGTAGCCACCGATCTCCGGTGCAGAGAGGGCCACAGAGTGGCTCTCTCTGCACCGGATTACTTAAAAAGGTTATTGCAGGATGCCTCCATATCGAGGCATCACTGCAATAACCGGAAAGCAGCTGGAAGCGAGCAGGATCGCTTCCAGCTGCTTTCCACACTGAGGACGTGCAGGGTACGTTCTCAGGCATTAACTGCCTTTTTTCTGAGGACGTACCCTGCACGTCCTCAGTCGTTAAGGGGTTAACTAACCTGTATTCTATGAGGCTAATGCCAATATGAACAAGGGCGAGCTAACCGAACAAGCATATTTAAGTGACAGGATCCAGCGTGCAAAAACTAAAGCATGCCAAAAAAAATGCATACCTCTGACAAGCACTGTACTCTGAGGGGAACCGGGCTTCAACATAGACTGAAAACCCCATTCACTGAAGAACTCATGCATATCTTCATTCTTCAACCACCTTCAACGGAGGCAAAGTAAAGACTACGGGGCATATGTATCAAGCTCCATATGGAGCTTGATGCCCCGTGTTTCTGGCATATTGCTCGCCATATTCAGCGAGGTCTGGCGGAACTGATCCGCAGTGTCGGATCAGGTCCGCCAGCCCTTGATAAATAGGGGCCTACGTGTGAGGGGTTGTATAGGGCTCTTTGGGTTTGGGAAACTTTGCCTCCTCCTAGTGGTAGAAATGTAATCCCATATGTAACAGATCGTAGAGTCTGTGTT
>NC_069501.1:464562615-464575115 GCF_027579735.1 Bombina bombina
CCCAACAGGAAATGGCAAAGAGCCCAGCAAAGCTGGTCACATGATCCCTCCTAGGCTCCGCCTTCCCCAGTCATTCGACCGACGTAAAGGAGGAATATGCATAGGAGAAATCATATGATACCGTGGTGACTGTAGTTAGAGAAAATAATTCATCAGACCTGATTAAAAAACCAGGGCGGGCCGTGGACCGGACACACCGTTGGAGAAAGTAATTTATCAGGTAAGCATAAATTCTGTTTTCTCCAACATAGGTGTGTCCGGTCCACGGCGTCATCCTTACTTGTGGGAACCAATACCAAAGCTTTAGGACACGGATGATGGGAGGGAGCAAATCAGGTCACCTAGATGGAAGGCACCACGGCTTGCAAAACCTTTCTCCCAAAAATAGCCTCAGAAGAAGCAAAAGTATCAAATTTGTAAAATTTGGTAAAAGTGTGCAGTGAAGACCAAGTCGCTGCCTTACATATCTGATCAACAGAAGCCTCGTTCTTGAAGGCCCATGTGGAAGCCACGGCCCTAGTGGAGTGAGCTGTGATTCTTTCAGGAGGCTGCCGTCCGGCAGTCTCATAAGCCAATCGGATGATGCTTTTAAGCCAAAAAGAGAGAGAGGTAGAAGTTGCTTTTTGACCTCTCCTTTTACCAGAATAAATAACAAACAAGGAAGATGTTTGTCTGAAATCCTTTGTAGCCTCTAAATAGAATTTTAGAGCACGAACTACATCCAAATTGTGCAACAAACGTTCCTTCTTTGAAACTGGATTCGGACACAAAGAAGGCACGACTATCTCCTGGTTAATATTTTTGTTAGAAACAACTTTCAGAAGAAAACCAGGTTTAGTACGCAAAACCACCTTATCTGCATGGAACACCAGATAAGGAGGAGAACACTGCAGAGCAGATAACTCTGAAACTCTTCTTGCAGAAGAAATTGCAACCAAAAATAAAACTTTCCAAGATAATAACTTGATATCAACGGAATGTAGGGGTTCAAACGGAACCCCCTGAAGAACTGAAAGAACTAAATTGAGACTCCAAGGAGGAGTCAAAGGTTTGTAAACAGGCTTGATTCTAACCAGAGCCTGAACAAAAGCTTGAACATCTGGCACAGCCGCCAGCTTTTTGTGAAGTAAAACAGATAAAGCAGAAATCTGTCCCTTCAAAGAACTTGCAGATAATCCTTTCTCCAAACCCTCTTGAAGAAAGGATAGAATCTTAGGAATTTTTATCTTGTTCCATGGGAATCCTTTAGATTCACACCAACAGATATATTTTTTCCATATTTTATGGTAGATTTTTCTAGTTACAGGCTTTCTAGCCTGAACAAGAGTATCAATGACAGAATCTGAGAACCCTCGCTTTGATAAAATCAAGCGTTCAATCTCCAAGCAGTCAGTTGGAGTGAGGCCAGATTCGGATGTTCGAACGGACCTTGAACAAGAAGGTCCTGTCTCAAAGGTAGCTTCCATGGTGGAGCCGATGACATATTCACCAGGTCTGCATACCAAGTCCTGCGTGGCCACGCAGGAGCTATCAAGATCACCGATACCCTCTCCTGTTTGATCCTGGCTACCAGCCTGGGAATGAGAGGAAACGGTGGGAACACATAAGCTAGGTTGAAGGTCCAAGGTGCTACTAGTGCATCCACTAGAGTCGCCTTGGGATCCCTGGATCTGGACCCGTAGCAAGGAACCTTGAAGTTCTGACGAGACGCCATCAGATCCATGTCTGGAATGCCCCACAATTGAATTATTTGGGCAAAGATTTCCGGATGGAGTTCCCACTCCCCCGGATGAAATGTCTGACGACTCAGAAAATCCGCTTCCCAATTTTCCACTCCTGGGATGTGGATTGCAGACAAGTGGCAGGAGTGTTTCTCCGCCCATTGAATTATTTTGGTCACTTCTTCCATCGCCAGGGAACTCCTTGTTCCCCCCTGATGGTTGATATACGCAACAGTCGTCATGTTGTCTGATTGAAACCTTATGAATTTGGCCTTTGCTAGTTGAGGCCAAGCCTTGAGAGCATTGAATATCGCTCTCAGTTCCAGAATGTTTATCGGGAGAAGAGATTCTTCCCGAGACCAAAGACCCTGAGCTTTCAGGGGTTCCCAGACCGCGCCCCAGCCCACCAGACTGGCGTCGGTCGTGACAATGACCCACTCTGGTCTGCGGAAGCTCATCCCTTGTGACAGGTTGTCCAGGGTCAGCCACCAACGGAGTGAATCTCTGGTCCTCTGATCTACTTGTATCGTCGGAGACAAGTCTGTATAATCCCCATTCCACTGACTGAGCATGCACAGTTGTAATGGTCTTAGATGAATTCGCGCAAAAGGAACTATGTCCATTGCCGCGACCATCAAACCTATTACTTCCATGCACTGCGCTATGGAAGGAAGAAGAACAGAATGAAGTACTTGACAAGAGCTTAGAAGTTTTGATTTTCTGGCCTCTGTCAGAAAAATCTTCATTTCTAAGGAGTCTATTATTGTTCCCAAGAAGGGAACTCTTGTTGACGGAGATAGAGAACTTTTTTCTACGTTCACTTTCCACCCGTGAGATCTGAGAAAGGCTAGGACAATGTCCGTATGAGCCTTTGCTTGTGGCAGAGACGACGCTTGAATCAGTATGTCGTCCAAGTAAGGTACTACTGCAATGCCCCTTGGTCTTAGCACCGCTAGAAGGGACCCTAGTACCTTTGTGAAAATTCTTGGAGCAGTGGCTAATCCGAATGGAAGTGCCACAAACTGGTAATGTTTGTCCAGAAAGGCGAACCTTAGGAACCGATGATGTTCCTTGTGGATAGGAATATGTAGATACGCATCCTTTAAATCCACCGTGGTCATGAATTGACCTTCCTGGATGGTAGGAAGAATTGTCCGAATGGTTTCCATTTTGAACGATGGAACCCTGAGAAATTTGTTTAGGATCTTGAGATCTAAGATTGGTCTGAATGTTCCCTCTTTTTTGGGAACTATGAACAGATTGGAGTAGAATCCCATCCCTTGTTCTCCTAATGGAACAGGATGAATCACTCCCATTTTTAACAGGTCTTCTACACAATGTAAGAATGCCTGTCTTTTTATGTGGTCTGAAGACAATTGAGACCTGTGGAACCTTCCCCTTGGGGGTAGCTCCTTGAATTCCAGAAGATAACCTTGGGAGACTATTTCTAGCGCCCAAGGATCCAGAACATCTCTTGCCCAAGCCTGAGCGAAGAGAGAAAGTCTGCCCCCCACCAGATCCGGTCCCGGATCGGGGGCCAACATCTCATGCTGTCTTGGTAGCAGTGGCAGGTTTCTTGGCCTGCTTACCTTTGTTCCAGCCTTGCATTGGCCTCCAGGCTGGCTTGGTTTGAGAAGTATTACCCTCTTGCTTAGAGGATGTAGAACTTGAGGCTGGTCCGTTTCTGCGAAAGGGACGAAAATTTGGTTTATTTTTAGCCTTAAAAGACCTATCCTGAGGCAGGGCGCGGCCCTTTCCCCCAGTGATATCTGAAATAATCTCTTTCAAGTCAGGGCCAAACAGCGTTTTCCCCTTGAAAGGTATGTTAAGCAATTTGTTCTTGGAGGACGCATCCGCTGACCAAGACTTAAGCCAAAGCGCTCTGCGCGCCACAATAGCAAACCCTGAATTTTTCGCCGCTAATCTAGCTAATTGCAAAGTGGCGTCTAAAGTAAAAGAGTTAGCCAATTTAAGAGCGTGAACTCTGTCCATAACCTCCTCATAAGAAGATTCTTTATCGAGCGACTTTTCTAGTTCATCGAACCAGAAACACGCTGCTGTAGTGACAGGAACAATGCATGAAATTGGTTGTAGAAGGTAACCTTGCTGAACAAACATCTTGTTAAGCAAACCCTCTAATTTTTTTATCCATAGGATCTTTGAAAGCACAACTATCTTCTATAGGGATAGTAGTGCGTTTGTTTAGAGTAGAAACCGCCCCCTCGACCTTGGGGACTGTCTGCCATAAGTCCTTTCTGGGGTCGACCATAGGAAACAATTTCTTAAATATAGGGGGAGGGACAAAAGGTATGCCGGGCCTTTCCCATTCTTTGTTTACAATGTCCGCCACCCGCTTGGGTATAGGAAAAGCTTCGGGGGGCACCGGGACCTCTAGGAACTTGTCCATCTTACATAATTTCTCTGGAATGACCAAATTGTCACAATCATCCAGAGTAGATAACACCTCCTTAAGCAGAGCGCGGAGATGTTCCAATTTAAATTTGAATGTAATAACATCAGGTTTAGCTTGTTGAGAAATTTTTCCTGAATCTGAAATTTCTCCCTCAGACAAAACCTCCCTGGCCCCTTCAGACTGGTGTAAGGGCATGTCAGAACCATTATCATCAGCGTCCTCATGCTCTTCAGTATCTAAAACAGAGCAGTCGCGCTTTCGCTGATAAGTGGGCATTTTGGCTAAAATGTTTTTAATAGAATTATCCATTACAGCCGTTAATTGTTGCATAGTAAGAAGTATTGGCGCACTAGATGTACTAGGGGCCTCCTGTGTGGGCAAGACTGGCGTAGACACAGGAGGGGATGATGCAGTACCATGCTTACTCCCCTCACTTGAGGAATCATCTTGGGCATCATTTTCTCTAAATTGTTTGTCACATACATCACATCTATTTAAATGAGAAGGAACCTTGGCTTCCTCACATACAGAACATAGTCTATCTGATAGTTCAGACATGTTAAACAGGCATAAACTTGATAAAGTACAAAAAACGTTTTAAAATAAAACCGTTACTGTCACTTTAAATTTTAAACTGAACACACTTTATTACTGAATATGTGAAAAAGTATGAAGGAATTGTTCAAAATTCACCAAAATTTAACCACAGTGTCTTAAAGCCTTAAAAGTATTGCACACCAAATTAGAAAGCTTTAACTCTTAAAATAACGGAACCGGAGCCGTTTTTATATTTAACCCCTATACAGTCCCTGGTATCTGCTTTGCTGAGACCCAACCAAGCCCAGAGGGGAATACGATACCAAATGACGCCTTCAGTAAGCTTTTTCTGTGTATCTGAGCTCCTCACACATGCATCTGCATGCCTTGCTTCCCAAAAACAACTGCGCATTAGTGGCGCGAAAATGAGGCTCTGCCTATGATTAGGAAAGGCCCCCAGTGAAAAAGGTGTCCAATACAGTGCCTGCCGTTTTTTTAACATAATTCCCAAGATTAAAATAACTCCTCAAAGCTATAAACTATTAAAAATGCTTATGAAGTAATCGTTTTAGCCCAGAAAAATGTCTACCAGTCTTTAAAGCCCTTGTGAAGCCCTTTATTCTTAATAATAAAATGGCTTACCGGATCCCATAGGGAAAATGACAGCTTCCAGCATTACCAAGTCTTGTTAGAAATGTGTCATACTTCAAGCAGCAAAGTCTGCACACTGTTTCCCCCAACTGAAGTTACTCCATCTCAACAGTCCTGTGTGGAAACAGCCATCGATTTTAGTAACGGTTGCTAAAATCATCTTCCTCTTACAAACAGAAATCTTCATCTCTTTTCTGTTTCAGAGTAAATAGTACATACCAGCACTATTTTAAAATAACAAACTCTTGATTGAAGGATAAAACTACATTTAAACACCAAAAAACTTTTAACCATCTCCGTGGAGATGTTGCCTGTGCAACGGCAAAGAGAATGACTGGGGAAGGCGGAGCCTAGGAGGGATCATGTGACCAGCTTTGCTGGGCTCTTTGCCATTTCCTGTTGGGGAAGAGAATATCCCACAAGTAAGGATGACGCCGTGGACCGGACACACCTATGTTGGAGAAATAAAGTATATTGCAAAGTTGTACTATGTGTAATTAAACATTGCATATTACAAATGTGTTTTATGTCCCTTGAAATAAACAGTTGTGCTCCTGGGACACTCAAAATGAGGATGGAGCTGATGGGCCTATCAGGAACAGGCATATATGTGTAAGCTCAAATCACTGACTGTATCCTCATCAGGTGAAAATTGGGGCTTTCCAGGAGTGCAAATTTGTAAACTTATTAACCCATTTATAGCCATTAAACACAGAGTGAAGTAAGGGAATTTGCCCAAGTGAACTAAAGGGACACTGAACCCAATTTTTTTCTATCGTGATTCAGATAGAGCACGCAATTTTAAGCAACTTTCTAATTTACTCCTATTATCAAATTCTTTTCGTTCTCTTGGTATCTTTATTTGAAATGCAAGAATGTAAGTTTAGATGCCGGCCCATTTGTGGTGAACACACTGTTGTTCTTGCCGATTGGTGGGTAAATTCACCTACCAATAAACAAGTGCTTTCCATGGTCCTGAACCAAAAAAAATATCTTAGATGCCTTCTTTTTCAAATAAAGAAAGCAAGAGAACGAAGAAAAATTGATACTAGGAGTAAATTAGAAAGTTGTTTAAAATTGCATGCTCTATCTGAATCATGAAAGAAAAAATTTGGGTTCAGTGTCCCTTAACAAAAGAAACAGACTGTGTGGCCCATTTGCCTGCATACTTTAGTGCTATGAGAAATCACGAATGTTACAAGCCTAAAATCTATTTAGTTGTATTTTCCTAAATGATCTCATGACACATAGTTAGAAAAACAAGGGAATCAACTCTACCCGAGTCTTCCAGCTTTGACTGAAGCCAACAGACATTTAAGTCATGAACTCAAAACTGTTCTGAAAAAGCTGGACCACAAGGGGTCTTCCTGAAAAACACAAATGTTAAAAATAATACACAATCAATAGAAATGCTCTTCGCTTTTGGCAAACCTCTCCCAACTTGTTTTCTCTGCAGATTCAGATTAAAAAAGAAAATTGCTATAAAAAAAAAAAAAAAATGCCAGAGCAGTACTGATGCACTTTTTTAAAAGGCAAGAGTAAGATGGATTTTTTTTTATATTCTCTTGAACAAAGCATATTTCAGACAAACGGTTTATTTTTTTAGAACCCTAAAACAATATTTCATGTTTCACTGCAGCACAAACATGTCCTTGGGAACATTATCCCTCTACTTAGCTTAAGTCATACCACAGGAGACTAAAGATGCTCCCACTTAAAGGGCCATAATACCCAAATGTTTAAACACTTGAAACTGATGCAGCATTGCTGTAAAAAGCTGATTAGAAAATATCACCTGAACATCTCTATGTAAAAAAGAAAGATATTTTACCTCAAAAGTTCCTCAGTAGCCACCTCCCATTGTAAAGGATTTCTAAGCAGCATTTTAGTGTGTTTGTCCTGGGACATCTGAAGGGACTAGCATTGTGCACTCTCATATTATTTCCCCAATCAGGTAAAGGAAGCTTACTATGAAATCTCATGAGAGTTAAGTCAAATCTCATGAGATCACAGTAAGAGTTCATGACCTCAGCACTGCTGATGCTGATTGGCTGCTGTTCATTTCTTCATTTTTTAAAATTTGTTTACCTGCAGCTGGGAGCAGCTGAGTATAACTTTTTACACAGAACTTACTCTGCTGAGCTGAGGAAATTGTGAGGTAAAATATCTTCCTTTTTTACATAGAGATGCTCAGGTGATATTTTCCCGTCAGCTTTTTACAGTTATACTGCATCAGTTTCAAGTGATTTAGCATATGAGTATTATGTCCCTTTAACTGAATACAATACTGCATCAGCTGGCAGATTTGTTTTTTGCAGCGCAACCAGGTTAAATCTAAGTTTACTTAAAGGGACAGTCTATGCCAAAATAAACTTTCATGATTCAGATAGAGCATGTAATTTTAAACAATTTTCCAATTTACTTTTACCACCAATTTTGCTTTGTTCTCTTGGTATTCTTAGTTGAAAGCTTAACCTAGGAGGTTCATATGCTAATTTCTTAGACCTTGAAGCCCACCTCTTTCAGAGTGCATTTTAACAGTTTTTCACCACTAGAGGGTGTTAGTTCACGTATTTCATATAGATAACACTGTGCTCGTGCACGAGAAGTTATCTGGGAGCAGGCACTGATTGGCTAGACTGCAAGTCTGTCAAAAGAACTGAAAAAAGGGGCAGTTTGCAGAGGCTTAGATACAAGATAATCACAGAGGCTAAAAGTATAGTAATATAACTGTGTTGGTTATGCAAAACTGGGAAATGGGTAATAAAGGGATTATCTATCTTTTAAAACAATAAAAATTTTGGTGTAGACTGTCCCTTTAAAGGGATATAAAACAGTGTTTAATTGTTGTAATAAAAAAGTAATCAGCAGGGGTTCTAATTAAAAGGGACACTCAAGTCAATATTAAACTATCATGATTCAGACAGAGCAGGCAATTTTAAACAATTTCCCCATTTACTTTCATTAAAGGGACACTGAACCCAAATTTTCTCTTCCTTTATTCAGATAGAACATGCAATTGTAAGCAACTTTCTAATTTACTCCTATTACAATTTTTTCTCTTTTCTCTTGCTATCTTTATTTGAAAATGAAGGCATCTAAGCTATTTTTTTTATTCAGAACAGTAGACAGCACTTGTTTATTGGTCGGTTAAATTAATTCACCAATCAGCAAGAACAACCCAGGTTGCTCACCAAAAATAGGCCGGCATCTAAACTTACATTATTGCTTTTCAAATAAAGATACAAAGAGAATGAAGAAAATTTGATAATAGGAGTAAATTAGAAATTTGCTTAAAACTGCATGCTCTATCTGAATCACAAGAAAACATTTGGGTTCAGTGTCCCTTTAACAGAATGAGCACAGTCTTTTTATATTTAGACTTTTTGAGTCAACATCTCCTACTGAGCATGTGCAAGATTCACAGGCTATAAGTATATGCATTTGCGATTGGCTGATGGCTGTCACATGATACAGCAGGAGTGGAAATAGACATAACTGACATTTGTCAGGAAAAAAATTCTACTACTCATTTGAAGTTCAGACTACGTGCTATTGCATTGTCTTTCTATCATACATTTGTTGATTATGAAAATCTATTATATTTACTGGTCCTTTAAAGGACCATAACAGTGAAAAAAATTATATGCTCTAACTTGTTAGAGCATGCAATTTTAAGACCATCAACCCTGCCCTAATGTATGTTTAACCCCCGCAAAGGGGTTAAAATACAGAGTAGAAATACAGAAGTGCATTGCTGGTACCAAGAAGAAACCACTGCTGATCAAATCAGCAGTGCTAGTTACACTGCTTAGCTTAGCTGAACAAAAGGGAGCTGTTTTTCCTTTACAGTGTTGCTAGGAGACACCAATAGCAGCTGCAATCAGTTGATTGCCCATGTTCAGTTGAGAACTTTTGCTTAAAAAATTATGCAAGAGTAGAACTTAAGTTTGTTTTTTTTAATGAATTTTTTTTTATTGATTTTTCAACATTTTACAAGTATATAGAGGTAGCTCTCTTATCTAGCAGCAGGCAGTGGCTACACTGAGGATTTCTAAGTGATCATTTAGCAAGAAAACAAGTAGGTTAACACTTTCTTTTTCATATCTCTTTAAAAAAAGTCACACTATCCATAAAATACATTAAAATGTATACTTTAAATCAACTCTAAAATGTGGACATTTTCCTGTCACAATAATAACCTTATAAAACGCTGTGCTCATATTTGAATTCTCTTCCATGAGACTGTATTGTACTTATCTATCAGCCACTACATTTTCATTTACATAAATATTGTGTAGAGAATTTTCAAAACCTACAATTCTCAGCAACAAAAATCAGGAGCAGACGGCAACCTTCTTGTCTGTGATTGACTTGGGCTGTACCTGTTGGTTATTTATAGGTGTATTAGGAGTGGTAAGAATACTTTGGTATGAGGGTGTGAGAGCTAGATTCAGTGTTGCCTAGTGGGGGGGGGGGGGGACTTTACATGGCTCACAATATCTGAAAGCTCATTGAATTGGGTGCGACAAAAAAACAGACTGGGAAATGTTAATATGCTTTGATCTTTAACTCCTTCCGCCCTTGACAGGTTTAAAGGGACACGAAACACAAACTTTCTTTCATGGTTTAGATAGAGTATGCAATTTAAACAACTTTCTAATTTACTTCTATTATCAAATTTTCTTGTTCTCCTGGTATATTTTTTTTGAAAAGTAAGGAGGAGGTTAGCTCAGGAGCGTGCATGTGGAGCACTAAATGTCAGCACTATTTCCTGGTTCCTGCTATGTAGTGCTTCACAAAAAAAAAATATATATGGGAACATAGTAAAGTTGATAATAGAACTCAATTGTAAACTTGAATAAATTTGTATATTCTGAATCACTAAAGAAATGTTTTGAGACTCATATCCCTTTAACAGACGCAAGAAATGTATGCTAGAGGGATATAAAAACTAAAAATGTAACTCCCTATGATGTGTTTAATTATGAATAGTGAAAAAAAACATAATGCTTTAACCCTTTCGTGACAGGGTTAAAGTGCCTACATCGGAACAACTGTTCCGATGTAGACAAATTGAAACTACGCGATCGTGCATACGATCGCGAGATTTCAATTATTGGATCGCATCTGGGGGGCGTCCCTACAATCCTAGGAACGCCCTCCAGACCGCGATTAAATCCCTGAAGCACAGAAGGCTTCAGGACAGCCGTTAGTTATGACGTTCCATTCCGTCATAACGGCTTTAAAGCCCAGTCTAATTATGACGGAATGGAACGGCATAACGGCTTTAAAAGGTTAATAATGCCTGTTCTTCCTGTAATTAAAATCTAAACATGTTAAGTTTTTCTACTGCTCCTAAAGAAACATTCTATGAAATTCAGAACTGTGCCCCTAATTGCCTGCAGCACTCAAGAGGGCGTTTCCCT
Organism: Bombina bombina; assembly: GCF_027579735.1. NCBI lineage: Eukaryota > Metazoa > Chordata > Amphibia > Anura > Bombinatoridae > Bombina > Bombina bombina. The sequence continues at coordinate 464,573,367 of NC_069501.1, forward strand.
CGACTGGAAACAGTACACATTTTGCTACTAAAATGACTGTTTCAATGCTTTTAGAACATTTATTTTAGATACAGAACTTTTGCAATGCAGTACTTAATCACACGTGTGTATATACACCAAACACATTTTATGATTCCGATAGAGCATGCAATTTTAAAAAAAAAATTCAAATTTACATTTTATCTAATTTGCTTCAATCTCTTAACCTTTGTTGAAGCAGCAGCAATGCACGACTGGGAGCTAGTTGAATGCATAGAGTGAGCCAATAACATAAGGCATACACGTGCAGCCACCAATCAGCAGCTTCTGCACCTACCTAGGTATCCATTTCAACAAAGGAAACCAAGCGATCAAAACAAACTAGATAATAGAAGTAAATAGAACAGTTGTTTTAAAATCGCATTCTATCTGAATCATAAAAGAAAGAAATTGGGTTTCATATCCCTTTAAATAACTTACTAGTAAGCCTTTTTCACTCCAGTGCTGAGCCAATTTTGAGCTTTTTTGGTACCTATATTTAAACCCTATTGTAAGTCAAATTTTAGTGAGTGACCCGCACAAATTATATATTGTTTTGTTTTCAGCAGGCTCAGCAGATTCAGAATATACCATTATTTCATGTATAATTCATGGCATGGGAGATAGCCCTAAAAAATAAATAAATTGTTGCTTAGATTGTAGTAAATAATATTGAAAATGGCTAAGTGACCACTGCTGTTACTGTGATCACCTTACTAAATTGTCATCATCGGTAGCTACATATGAAATAGGGGCCCATGCCGGCTTGTGGGAGCTATAATATAGATAAGAGAGCCCCACTGTACAGTACAGAAATGAAAGCACCTTTACCACAGTGATCACCGGACTATATATACGCCCAGAAGCCTAGGAGTTCCGCCCACTAGGCCACCAATGGTCCCCAGCCTTTAGTGCACCCTCAATTAATGGTTATAATATAGTTTGAAATAAAGATATTCTAAGCTAATTTTAGCATGTATTTAAAAAAAAAAAAAAAAAATGTAATCCACAAAAACATGATGGGCTATTAAATAGTTTAAAGGGACAGTCTAGTCAAAATTAAACTTTCATGATTCAGATAGGGCATGCAATTTTAATCAACTTTCCAATAAACTTTATCATCAACTTTGCTTTATTCTCTTGGTATTCTTTGCTGAAAGCTAAACCTAGATAGGCTCATATACTAATTCCTAAGCCTTTGAAGGTCGCCTCTTATCTCAGGGCATTTTGACAGTTTTTCACAACTAGAGGGCGTTAGTTCATGTGTGCCAAATAGATACCATTGTGTTCACTCCCGTGGAGTTATGAGTCAGCACTGATTGGCTAAAATGAAGTCTGTCAAAATAACTGAAATAAAGGGGGAAACTGCAGAGGCTTAGATATAAGGTAATCACAGAAGTAAAAAAAGTGTATTAATATAACCGTATTGGTTATGCAAAACTGGGGAATGGGTAATATAGGGATTATGTATCTTTTTAAACAAAACAAATTATGTTGTAGACAGTCCCTTTAACTGAAAATGCTGCTACAGTTGCTAACATTTATCTGTAAAAGCCAGATTTGTAAGTTTACAGATAATGTAACTAATCAGGTACATAACATGTAATTTGTGAATTATTAAAAAAACACCTTTAACGACCCTCAGTGGGCATGAATGTGTGGGCATTAAATAGTAAAGTGGCACCAAGCCTGTGGTTAATTAAACCCTAAGAGGGGATAAATTATCATATT
>NC_069501.1:464580115-464597615 GCF_027579735.1 Bombina bombina
AATAAACAGCAGACTTGGGATAACACATTGCCAAAAGCCAAGTGCAATCCATGCCCATGTTCCTGGTTTCCTTTGCCCGCAGCAAATTAGGGGCACCTGTAAACACGCTTTTGTTTGGAGCCAACCAATCACTTTAAAGAATGTTGCAAGGTCACATACACTTCACAATATGGGGTCTCTCCAGCCCCTCTGCAACATTTTTCAGAGGTATTTTATAACAAAAGCAGGCAAATTAATATACTGCAAAGCTGTTTTTCCAATTTACTTCTATTATCTATTTGCCTTCAGTCTCTTGGTGTTGTTGGTTGAAGGAGCAGCAATACTGAGAGCTAGCTGAACACATGGGAAAGCCAAAAACAAGATGTATATCTAGGTAGACTCATGAGAGCAATGCACTACTGGGAGCTAGCTGATGATTGGCAATCGCATATATATGCCTTGTAATTGGACCCCACTATGTGTTCAGATAGCTCCCAGTAGTGCATGCTTGCTTCTTCAACAAAGAATACCAACAGAATAAAGCTAATTTGATTATAGAAGACTTATTTATTTTAAAATTATGAGAAAAAATATGTTTCATGTCTCTTTAATTATACAGCTAATTTACAGATGTAACTGTCTGCAATAATCCCTATCACAATGTAGTCACCAAGAACATTTGCCAAAGAGTGTGCAAAAATAAATGAATACAAATAAACAGTTCACATGTATCTACTGAAACTAAAAACTATGAGTAAAGCTACATACTGTGACGGTCACAACTTAGATTTTTTTTTTCCTCCCTAAAAAGAATTTAGCAATAATTTAAAAGCAAATGTTTTAAATATTTGAGCAACATATATACACTGGGTTAAAAATAAGTAAGACAATGTACACAGAAATGCACAAAAGGGAACACAGGTACTTTGTATGCCAAAACCAGCAATATGTGCATGTCTTATCATGTAGAGAAATTATCAGGTAGGGGATTACACTACACAAATTATTACTGCCAAGCTTTGCTCCCTGTTATTATTAAACCCAGGCTCATACAGGAAATCACATCAAACAAACCAGAACTATTTTCAGTATTTCCCCATTATATATAGGAAAGGGATTACATAGATTCCAGCCAGGGACAGATTTACACAGAAGCACAGATTTTGGCAGCAAAGAGAGACCAGAAGGCCTATCAATGGTGCCCACATTTCCTACTAAAGTGTAAGATTAATTAATTCTTAGGATAGCCTCATGTCTTTCCCAAGTGTTACTGCATTCCATTACAGTTTATGTCCTCACCCCATCTCCTGAAAGTCTGTTCCATGCATCAAACCACCTTTTCTGTAGAGAAGTGCTTGCACTGATTAAAGGGACAGTCTACAATAGAATTTGTATTGTTTTAAAAGCTAGATAATCCCTTTATTACCCATTCCCCAGTTTCGCATAACCAACACAGTTATATTAATATACGTTTTACCTCTGTGATTACCTTGTATCCAAGCATCTTCAGATCACATGACTTTTTATTTATTATCTATTGACTTGCATTTAGTACCGTGTTGTGCTAAATCTTAAATAACTCCTCGGGCGTGAACACATTGTTATCTATACTGACCACATGAACTAGCAGTCTCCTGTTGTGAAAAGCAAATAAAAAAGCATGTGATAAGAGGCTGTCTGTAGTGGCTTAGAAACAGGCAGACATTTAGAGGTTTAAATGTTGGAAAGTACTGTATATTAATATATCAATGTTGGTTATACAAAGCTGGGGAATGGGTAGTAATTTGTAAAGGCATTATCTAACATTTTAAACAATAACCATTTTAGTGTAGACTGTCCCTTTAATCCTGAACCTGCTAGTCTAACTTGAAATCACAACCCTTTTGTTCTGACTTTTTACTTTTTGTGAAAAATACTTTTATTCTCTGCTTTATTAAAAAGGGACATTACACACCAAGTATATTTCATGCATCTCTCTCTTGTTATGGGTGCCACCATTTTGGAACCTAGGTTACACTGCAGGTATCTGAAGGAGAGCTGCTGCACATATTCTGGAATGCAGTGAAAGCTAGATTTCAACATGGTGGCAGCCATGACTAGAGGGAGATGGGACAATAACCTCAATACTTTGCTTATAAAAATGTTTTTAGTGTTTAATTAGGGTCACCATATTGCCGCTTTAAAAAGGGACATATATGCAAAATACATATGTCAGGGTTCTTATACAAACCATTTCTTTAAACAGCCTTGAAAACAGCCCTAACATATGTACTTTTCATATTTGTCCCTTCTTAAATCGGCAATATGGTCACCCTATGTCTAATGTCCCTTTAAACCCCTAAATATATTTGAAGGTATCTATCATATGTCCCCTTCTCTCCTCTACCTAAGCTATACACAAACATACAAGTTTTTTTTTTTTTAAGACCTTGTACTATTTTAGTAGCCCCCCCTTAGAATAGCTTCTTGCTGATATGTGTCAAGTCACTGGCTGGTAAGTACACACTCACAAGAATGAAAACAAGTGGGGGGGGTTTTATAGCAAAGGAACATCTGTCTTTCAGTCAAACAAAAAGATACCATGTATGTTCCAAAAGATTAAAAGAAAATAGCCTAAGTGCAAAAAAAAGAAAATAATTAAATGAGTTAAAGCATTTTATTATTATTGCACCGTTGCTTGTTTGCAACTATATGTTTAACCCTGCAAAGGGGTTAAATCAGCCCCTGTGCAACAATACACTAGGAGCTAGCTAGGGACAGATTTATTTAGCCAGCTCCCAGTAGTACACATTTGTTGAACACAGTTATAGGCAGGCAATAATACAATGTTCTAACACAATAGGTCACCCCCCCCCCCCACACACACACAGTTTTATGTCCCATTAAAGAGGCATTCTAGTTAAAACTAACTGTGCATCAGTACATTTCAGTTGGAAGCTTTTTTTCCCCCCCATCAACACAAATTGGCAAAAATGTTGTAACCAGTTATGTGATAGGACCTGAAATAACATTATTGAATCATCCTCTAAGCAATGATTAGCAGCAATCGCAAATAGCAAGGTCTGTAAAACTGCTTTGTGCAGAAGTAGTATTGCTAATACACGTAAAGGGCAAAAATGCATCTAATCAAAACTACATGCATTTATGTGCGTTTTAGTATCAGATTTTCATGTTTAAAAGGGACATTGAATACTTAATAAATACTAGATAGAATGATTTGTTTAAAGCAAAGATTAATATGAATTAGAGAATTATAATCAGATGCAATTTTTGTTGTTTAAATGTTGGTGTGTGTGTGGGGGGGGGGCTCTCATAAAGCAGAGGGCACTGCCACACTGTAAGCTAGAGATTTTTCTCCGCTGAGGTCAATTAGGGACAGCTATAAATGAAATGACACACTAGAGCATGCAAACAATAACTGTGTGGAGAATAGCAGTGTTAAAGTGATGGTCAACTCTAACATTCCAGATCTGATTTTAAAACAGGGAGTTATATTTAGATGGAGTTTAATTTATTAGTTGTAATGAAGATGCGCTAAAACTTACTTTTTGATATAGACATGAAATTTTAATACCCGAGCTCTGGCGCCCACTTCAAAAGTAAATTTTTTCTGTGAGCTAAACATTTTGAACTGTTGTCCAATCAGCGCTCTCCCCATATGGCAATTTTGTTGTAGCTAGAGCACTGATTGGAGAACAAATCAAACCGTTAGGTCACAGAAAAATTGACTCTGAGCACGGGGTATTTAAATTTTATATCTACATTAAAAAGCAAGTTATAGAACATATTTATTACAACTGATGAATGAAACTCCATCTAAAATTTCACTAACAATTTGGATCAGTTTTTAAAGATGGGAGAGTTTACCATCACTTTAAGTCTGTAATTGGAAATCCCACAAAATCCAGAATTAATGAGACATTAAACCCAAATGTTTTCTTTCATGACTCAGAGAGCAATTTTAAACAACCTTTCAGTTTATGTTTATTATCAAATTTAGCAATGCACTACTGGGAACAAATCAGGTGAGCCAATGACAAGAAACACATGTTCAGCCAACAATCGACAGCCAGCTCCCAGTAAGGCACTGCTGCTTCTGAGACTACCTAGGTATGCTTTTCAATATTGGATACAAAGAGAACAAAGCAAATTATATAATAGATGTGAATTGGAAAGTTGTTTACAAATGTATGCTGTATCTAAACTGTGAAAGTTTAATTGTGACTTTACTGTCCCGTTAAATTACAGGAAAAGGGGACAAAAAAATAATGTGTATTGTTTTACTGTACATACATTCCACAAGGTGTTTAGTGTTCATTTAACTATCACTAAAAATATCATTTAAAATCATTTTAATAACTCGAACGTTCTAGTACATGAGAAAAAAGCATAAATTATGCTTACCTGATAATTTTCTTTTCTTCTGATGGAAAGAGTCCACATCTGCATTCATTACTTTTGGGAAATAAGAACCTGGCCACCAGGAGGAGGCAAAGACACCCCAGCCAAAGGCTTAAAGGGACACTGACCCCAAATTTTTTTCTTTTGTGATTCAGATAGAGCATGAAATTTTAAGCAACTTTCTAATTTACTCCTATTATCATTTTTTCTTTAATCTCTTGGTAGCTTTATTTGAAAAGCAAGAATGTAAGTTTAGATGCCGGCCCATTTTTTGTGAACAACCTGGGTTGTCCTTGCTGATTGGTGGATAAATTCACCCACCAATAAAAAAGTGTTGTCCAGAGTTCTGAATAATAAAAAAAAAAGCTTAGATGCCTTCTTTTTCAAATAAAGATAGCAAGAGAACGAAGAAAAATTGATAATAGGAGTAAATTAGAAAGTTGCTTAAAATTTTGGGTTCAGTGTCCCTTTAAATACTACTCCCACTCCCCTCATCCCCCAGTCATTCTGCCGAGGAACAAGGAACAGTAGAAGAAATATCAGGGTGAAAGCTGCCAGAAGAATAAAATAAGGACGCCCCACATAAAAAAGAAAATGTATGCTTACCTGATAAATTTGTTTCTTTTTAGACACGATGAGTCCACGGATCATCATCCTTACTTGTGGGATATCGCCTCCTAGTCAGCAGGAGGAGGCAAAGAGCACCACAGCAGAGCTGTTAAATAGCTCCTCTCTCCCCTCCCACTCCAGTCATTCGACCGAAGTTAGAAAGAGAAAGGAAAAGCCAAGGTGCAGAGGTGTCTGAAGTTTACAAAAAATAACAACCTGTCCTAAAAGTTGATTCATCGTGTCTAAAAAGAAACAAATTTATCAGGTAAGCATAAATTTTCTTTTCTTTTTAAAGACACGATGAGTCCACGGATCATCATCCTTACTTGTGGGATAACAATACCAAAGCTAGAGTACACGGATGATAAAGGAGGGACAAGACAGGGAACCTAAATGGAAGGCACCACTGCTTGAAGAACCTTTCTCCCAAAAACAGCCTCAGCCGAGGCAAAAGTATCAAATTTGTAAAATTTAGAAAAAGTGTGAAGAGAAGACCAATAAGCTTCATTTTTGGAAGCCCATGAGGAAGCAACCGCCCTAGTGGAATGAGCCGTAATTCTTTCAGGAGGCTGCTGTCCAGCAGTCTCATATGCAAATCGGATGATACTCCTCATCCAAAAAGAGAGGTAGCCGTAGCTTTCTGACCCTTACGTTTTCCAGAAAAAACTACAAACAGAGAAGAAGACTGACGAAAGTCTTTAGTCGCTTGTAAGTAAAACTTCAAAGCATGGACTATGTCCAAATTATGTAGAAGTCTTTCCTTCTGAGAATCATAACCTCCACGAGGTCCCCCAAGAAAGAGAAGTGACACCCAGAACCCGAGGTGGAGAAAACCTAGACCCTCTGCTTGTAAGCTTAGGGAGCTAGCCAACTACTATACCCACCTAGATCCTGAAGATGACAACGTCTCTCAGAACCCACTCCCAGCCCCAGCAACGGCAGGTCTGAAAAAGGGGGAACAGAAGAACCCCAGAACCAGCTAAAAAACGAGCGGAAGAATGGCCACAGCACGAGTGCAACCCTACTCCTTAGAACAGACAACAGGACCCTAGACCCAAAGGATCTAGCAAAAAGGTCCAACTACGCCTGACCACAACCGTTTAGTCCAAAAAACGTGCCCAACCATAAGGTCACGTCACTTCCAAAGGCCTTAATGTTCCAAACCATGAGCCCAGTAAACACCACAGATACGCAGGTTGAATCACATAAACATGATTATAAACCCCCCCTGTTCAATAACCCTTGATTCCAAGATACTAAAGGAAACTCACTGAGACCCTTATGTTAAGTTAGACCCACAAGGTGGTAGCCTCTTGGGAAAACATTTTTATTACAGTACATTCATAAAGAAAGTAAACTGAAGCGATCTTACTGGAATCTAAGCCGTGGAACAGGAACACAACCCTTCAAGTGTGATGGATAGTAGCATCACCTCCGCCATGAACTTGAGAGAAGAAAGCAGGCAGCGGAGTGAAGTTTGACAACGCTGATTGCTTGAGGAGCTGTTAAAATGAGTCAGGATGGTTTTGCAGAAAGAATCTCCATGCATCTCCGGACTCTAACTTTCATCCAAGCCCTCATTGAGAGACTGACAGGACTACTTAAAACTCCTGTCCCATGCTGAAGAGTAATACCCTTCATAAGAGAAAAAATAAATTCTGACACTTCTCTGCCAGCCTCCTTGGACGAAAGGCAAAGAATGACTGGGGGATGAGGGGAGTGGGAAGAGTGTTTAGGACTTTGGCTGGGGAGTCTTTGCCTCCTACTGGTGGCCAGGTTCTTATTTCCCAAAAGTAATGAATACAGCTGAAGACTCTTTCCATTTGAGAAGAAAAAAAGGCAAAAAAGCCCCCCAAAGGAGAAATTTGTTAGTGGGAAAAGAGAAAACAGGGATTAAAGGGACAGTGAAATAACAATCTGCCATCCTTCAGAGAAAGCATGCAATTTTAAACAACTTTTCTCTGTATTTCTGTTAGTTAATTTCCTTTTATTGGTATCCTTTGTTGAAAAGCATGCCTAGGTAGGCTCAGGAGCAGCAATGCACTACTCGGAGACAGCTGCAGATTGGTGGTTGCACATCAATGCTTCTTGTCACTGGTTTAACCTATGTGTTCAGCTAGCTCCCAGTAGTGCAATGTTGCTCATTCAACAAATATCAAGACAATGAAGCAAATTAGATCAACAGCTTTCCAATTTACTCCCATTATCTAATTGTCTTTGTTTTCTTGTTATCCTTTGTTGAAAAGCAGTAAGGTAAGTTCAGGAGTGTGCACATGTCTGCAGTACAATATGGCAGCAGTTTTTCAAGAGTGTTATGCATAAATGTGCATGCTACCTATCTAGATATCTCTTCAACAAAGTATAACCTGAGAGCAAAGCAAATCTGACAATAGAAGTAAATTGGAAACACTTTCAAAATTGTATTCTCTATTTGAATAATGAAAGAAAAAAAAAATGGGTTTCACGTCCCTTTAATGATAAAGGTAAACAGAGGAAAATTAGACAGCAAATAGTATGGTATCAAGGGGTGCAGGAAAAGCAAATATGTTTTTTACAATAGTTTCTTGATTTCTGTCCTTTTTGGAAATTCAACAAGAGAACAGCATTTTATAAACCTGCCTCTTATTTATGAGGAAGAAGCTCCAAATATGCAATAAACTAGTCCAGCCTCTATAAAAGAAAATTTAGAAATGTAACTAACCAAAACAAGAAATTTATTCTAGTATAAATAACCTCAATGCTTGTACAAAAGTATAAACTTCCAGAAATATACACCATAAATCATCCCAGAAGTAAGGGCTGTGCTGCAGGACAGTAAGGGCTAGATTTATCATAGCTGAGGTGTACAGGGGCACGTATACGCGCCCCTGTACGCCTCAGCTCGCCTGTGGCGGGGCGAAATTACCCGTAGGTAATTAACATTGCACACGACCGCAATTTTGCGCATGTGTGTCAATCTCCTCGGTCGGACTCGACCGAGGAGATTGAATTTCGCCACCATAGAGGTGGCGAAGAGCTTAGGAAAGCAGCGGTCTGGTGACCGCTGCTTGAAAAATCACGGCGAGAACTTGCTGCCGTAGGGGCTTAATAAATCTAGCCCTAAGCTTTTCCCTACTGTCACTTTTATGGGTGAGTCACATAGAGGAGCAATTTGTGTGTTGCAACTGGAGAGACACGGTGGGGGAGGCAATAATAGATCACGGTCAAATGCTTTATTATGTTAACATGCAGCAATTTTTCAAGAACGTATATATATATATATATATATATATATATATATATATATATATATATATATATATATATATATATGTGTGTGTGTGTGTATATATACACATATATATATATATATATATATATATATATATATATATATATATATATATATATATATACATATATATATATATATATATACACACACATACACACACAGCACCCATTATACAGTACTGTAGTGTCTTAATGCTACTTTACAAATAATAATTAGATTTTTATCACTCAAATTATTTCTTTTTTCTTTTCTTTAATCTTCTCTGTCTGGCCGAACCATATCCGGTTTTACTTTTTTTTACATTTGAATTAAACTTGTCACCAGAAGGTACAGCCGATAAGAAGCTATACTGCCCACTCCATAGAAAGGGCATAGCACACACCTGTGTCTTTTTAAAGAAGCTGAAAGGACCATTACATTCAGTAGAATCATAATCAACAAGTGCATAATAAAAATCAACGCAACAGCAGTAGATTTCCCCCCCATAAATATTACTGTATTATGTGACAGCCATCAACCAATAACAAACTCATATACATTTACACTGTGAACTCTTGCAAATGCTCAGCAGTAGCTGGTTTCTCAGAGTGTGCATATAAAAAAAAATATGCATCATTTGATAAAGGAATAAATTGGACAGCGACGTACCTTGAATGTTGCCCGTTACAAGGGGTTTTCAGGGCTCTAATAGTGCCGAAAGCAGCAAGACCACACCCCATTTCTGCATGTCTTGGCGAGATCCATGCTAATTACACCCCTAGATGCACAACAGACAGCCGACGAACAGGGTACATCTGTTTAATGTTTAGAGGTGAAAACTGTATGCTCTATGTGAATCTAAAAAAGCCCTATAATTTTGCCTTGTGTCCCTTTAATGCCTATCACAGAGCAAAGATTACGCCTGTGCCTTTTCTTCACTCTATTGGCTGTACCACAAGTTCAGTTTAAAAACAAAAAACACACACACAAAGAAACACTGGCTTGGGGCAGCCAGAAATGTAGACACTCAAGTAGGCACTAAATATGCTTTTGATAATTATTCATTATATAAACTGCATAGAATGTTACTACTAAAGTATATGAATTGTAAAATACCATTGCTGAATTATCTATTTATTCTAGGGAAGGGACAGAGCAGATTTAAAAAAAAAAATGGTGGTACCCAAGCTTTAGATTTGTTAACATTAGGCCTGTCCAACCTTACAGCCATTTTATCTATAGCATGTAACAAATATCTATGGCACTGTCTATTTTAGTAGGTTTGAAGAGGGAATCCTATTTCTTACACAACACACTCCACAGGATAGAAGACAGGTGGCCCTGAAGAAAGGCAGATCTAGAGTGCGATGGGGGAAGGGGGCAACCAATAAAAGCAACTTCCTGTATTTGATTTATTTAGTTGCTACTAATAAATGTACAAATGCAGCTGCATCCTTTCAGTAGGACAGATGACGGCAAATCTCCCCAATCTACCTCCCTAGTTTTGATGTAGTCACTTGTGTATGTACTGCACAAACTCCTAACCCGTGCCACCTATTCTCCAAGTCTACATTCACATTTTCTGTGTGCTCTGATCTATTTGTATGTGAAACAAGGCTGGGCATGAAGGCTGGCACTGTGCCCGGGCACCAGAGGATAAAAGCAGCACTGACCCGTTGGGCCTTCCATGCACAGAAGCTTGACTCCTAATTGGCTTAAGGATTATAGGATACTGTACAGTACTTTGGATGACTCATTTAAAGGGACCCTAAGCACTAAAAAAAAATGCTAGACAATAATATATTCAAAGATGTCCGATAAATGCAAATATGTTTTATTAAATTATAACATTTGTTTATATATTAAAGAAATAAATGCATTGTTTTAGTCTCTAGGAAGAAATTGGCTCCACCATATTGTAACTACGTTCTCCTAAATTAGATCTCTCCTGCTGATGCCAATTAAGAGTTACCATTAGCAGAAAAGTAACAAGAGGGTTTAGATTCCACCAAAGTTGAAACCATTAACATTTCCAAATTAAAAAAGGAAGGTGTTTAATCCACACTGAAAACTGGGTGATCCAACATTTAGAAAATGTTTATTAGACACACAGAAAAGTTGCTGACATTCTTGTCACTGCATAAGCAATGGAAAAGGGATTTCTGGGAAATATAAATATCCTCACATGTGTAGATGCTTTATACAAACAGAGGACAGAAGTAATTCTTCTGCACATATTTGACCTCCCAGAAAATCAATCCCACCTGCTATATACACCATTTCAATGTATTTTTTTTATGATTACAAAAATTACAGTTAAAATATTTGGGAACGTTTAAGATATACTTTTTTAAAAAATAATTTGCATCACAGATACACGCGATTACTGTAGCTATTTGCGTAATACATAATTATTTATTATAAATAAATTTTATTGAGGTTACAATTATAAACAACAGTGCAATAGTAAGACATATTTAGGTAGTTCTATCCATATTACAAAGTAATCAGAAAACAAAGTAAGTAACATCTTACTTATAATTTCTCGCTGATCCCACAAGAGAGGTCAGCTAATTGTTGTGAACCTCTCTTTTCAATTCAGATTTTAACACAAATAACACTGGTTACTGAACATCCATTAAGAAATACTGCAAATAGTCTATGTCCATAACTTGGTAGCTTGGAGTGTCCAGTAACAACCTATAGGAGCTGCTAAGTATAGCTCCAGGAAAATACACACTTAAAAAGAACAGTATAGTGCAACAAGTCCACATCAATATATACCAATGAATAAAAATTTCTATTGACTCTTTATCTCTTCTAGAAGAAAGAGAATACAAAAAAAAAAAAAAAAAGAGAGAGATAGATAGAAAAGTATAGGAGGGGAAGGGGGGTGGTAAGGAGGGGAAGGGGGGAGGGGTTAACAGAAAGTTATTCATGGTTCTACTTTAAGAGCTAAATCATGTGGGAGTGCATCCCATGGGGACCAAATATCAGTGTGGAGGTCTAAGATTCTTCTGTTTAGATATACTGCCTCCTCCATTATTTTTATGTTAGAGATGATCACAATTACCTTCCCTATTGTAGGGGCACTCTGCTGTTTCCAATGTCTTGCAATAGCAAGTTTGGTGGACATCAGAAGATAAATAAAAAGGTGTTTCTGTGGTTTAGGGAGTTTAGAGATATTCAAGTGTAGCAAGCAGGCATCAGGGCCCCTATCTGTCGGGAGGGAGAGGTGTCTACATAGGGTAAAGACCTTGGTCCATAGTTTACTAATTTCTGGGCAGCTCCACCAGATGTGGATGTTGTCTCCTTTTTCACCACATCCCCTCCAGCACCAGTCTGACGTGGCGGGAGAGAATCTGCGCAACCTAGTTGGGACCCAGTGCCATCTTGAAAGTAGTTTATAAAATAGCTCAGAGGGTTAGCTCTCATCCAAATCTGGGCATCAAGTACTCTGTCTGTCCAAGTCCCTCTCCCATGCCAGCATATTATGTGTTTTTTGTAAAGTATGACAGTTTTGGATGCACAGGTAGTGAATTGTGAGTGGTTTGTGTCCCTGGAATCACATTTTCCATCTGGATTACCACAATGTATTGATGCGTGGTGAAGTTTAAAAGAAATTCCAAATGTTTAGTAGGGCCCTAAAGCGGATCACTTCAAAGTGCATTTTCCTTTGGATTGTGTATTGTGAGATAAGCTCAGGGCACAAAGCCCAGGTGTTCCCAACATGTAGGTCACGTATTGTTGTTATGGCGAGAGTAGACCAGCCAGAGGCATTAGAGTCCAGGAGTCCCTTGAGTCCTTGTATACTATGAAAGGGAAGGCATCTACAATGCAGCGGGATCCATATTAGGTCAGGGAGTAGAATATCATGAGGCAGTGAGGCTTGTTCGATGTCATACCATCTAGGGGGCTCCTTAGTGGGGCCCCATCCTGAGATGTAGGTAAGCATAGCAGCTTCGTAATACGCCCTGAGGTTGGGAAGACCCAATCCTCCTCTATCGGTGCCTGTAATAATCTTACTCGCTATACGGGGTCTTGTATTCGACCAGATATATTTGTTAAGTAATGATTGGAACGTGTCTAAGTATGCATTGGGGAGTTTTAGCGGTAGGCAACTATATAGATATGTGAGTTTTGGTAGGATCATCATTTTAAAACGCAGAGATCCTACCCATCCAAGATATTTCTTTATATCTGGCCAATGTTATACATAATTATTTAATATGGGTCATGCCAAAGCACATCAGTGGGCAATAGAAAGATATCACAAGCTCCTAATGTAGCCACCACACCCTGTCCCCTAAGACCTGAGATTTTATTTTACCACAGTAACCACTGCTCTATCCTATACACTCTACAATGTCACAGCTGCATCCCACGCACACACATTTAAAAAGGCTTTAAGCTATCCACACAGATTATATTGTGTTATACAAATGTACCTTTGTTTACTGGCATCAATGTAGTCAAATAAATTATGGGGACATAGGAGCGACACCCAAAGGGGGCTTAAGTGTTCTGGTGGAAAAGCTGGGCCCAAAGAGATTATCAATATGGGTGTATAATGGTCCAAATTAACACATAGTACTGTATTACTAATGAGCGTAGAAATAACACAGTTACCCTTATACCCTTATTTTGTCATATGTTTGACATATGTTTTTCACCGTTGCTTTTAAACATTTTACTCTAGATTGTGAATAACTCTGCTAGATTGCCACATAGTTCTAGCTATCTTGTTCCATATATTCCTTGTATTAAAACCGTTTTTATATGCAACATATGTTTTTATATATTCTTTATTGTCTGTATTTTTCACCCTATTTCTATGTTCCTTATTAAAGGGACACTCAGGTTTTATTAATTTTTCATGATTCAGATACAGCATGTAATTTTAAACAACTTTCCAATTTACTTCCATTAAAAAAAAATGTGCACAGTCTTTTATATTTACACTTTTTTTTTAGTCACCAGCTCCTACTGAGCATGTGCAAGAACTCAGACTATACGTATATGCATTTGTGATTGGCTGATTGCTATCACATGGTATAGGGGGAGTGGAAATATACATAACTTTGAAATGTGTTAGAAAAGAATCTACTACTCATTTGAAATTCAGAGTACATGCTATTGTATTGTCTTGTTATCTTGCATTTGTTGATTATGCAAATCTACTGTGTTTACTGGTCCTTTAATATAGTTATTAATACAGTACTATGTTATTTCTGTGCTCTTTAGTAATACAGTACTAGGTGTTGTTTTTTTATTCATTATAAAACCATATTGTTAATCTCTTTGGGCCCAGCTTTGCCACCAGAACGCTTAAGCCCCCTTTGGGTGGCGCTCCTATGTCCCCATGATTTATTTATTCTTCTGTACGACCCTGTTAGGTGGCCGTTTTTTTATAGTGAGCTCATGTGCTTTGCTCTCCTGGCGCTGACTACTAACCATTTTTATTATCGATGTAGTCAAAGGAATATAAAAAAAACAACAAAAAACAAGGATTTTGCATTGGGTTCAAATACACACCAACAGCGTTCAAGAGCAAAATAAATGGGAGCCACTGCTCTATTTGTAATGGATCAATTTTCATCTGCATAGAAAAATTAATCATCCTTTCACTGCAATGTGATACATTTTCAGAGAATCAGGGGCCCTATCAGTTATCTTTCATTGCTGCCTTGAAATGATCCTATAGCGGTCATAAAGTTAGTATAAAATCCATTTATTTGCAGTTATCAGTTAAAGCCAATTAGGCACATGTATGTAGCAGTTAGCCTTGAAAAGTCAGCAGTTTGCATTTTAAAGTTACTAGTAATTGCTCAATTTTCAAAGCTACAACACATGAAAAGGGAATAAAATAAATAAAAAATATATTGCAAAGTAGTTTCATTATGCATAAAAAAAAAACATTTTATCTAAAAAAAAAAAAAATCTCAAGTGTTTATCTTCCCTTTAAGGACCCTCTTTAAATAAATCTAAATGTGGGTAAGGAAACTCATGTATACTTTGTAGCTTCCTAGAGCTTTCACTACAATACTGTGCACATACAAAACAGCTTGTTCCTAGCTACGGTTTTATACATTAAAGAGATATTATATTGTAAATAATACAAATGCTGCTTTGTTAGTAAAATTAATTTATTATTAAAAGTGGCCTATGTGTTTAACCCCTTAAAACAAAGTATTGCTCCTATGCTCTCTAGATGAGGATACAGCTAGTGAGCGAATCGGAAACAGGCATACATGTGTATGCTCCTATCACAAACCATAACCTCATTTCACACAGAACGGAGGTGCTCCAGTAGTGCATCTTTGACTCTGTAAGGAGTTAAACACTATGTCAAAATGCACATTTGTTTAACAAAATTATTATATATAGCAGCATATGCCATTGTTTTTACTCCACGTCACTGTATTGAATAGTTTTCTCACTTATCAGGATATTAGTAATTAGTACCACAATTCGATGCAGGTTATTTATTATCATTTCATAGATAAATGACCAATTAGCAGCCGAGGGCCACCTCATTTCTGTGACACTGAGAAAAAGTGGAACTAAAAATCTGTGCTTTGGCAGTGGCAACAACTCGAGCTCTCTGTATGGGAGAACGGCAGACAGATGGTACCCTGTAATCTTACCTAAAACCTGGCCTTGCGCCACTGAACATTTTTAGAAAATAGATCATATTATTTGTGTGTTTAATACGTAAAGCATTAATAATAATATATATGATTGTTAGTATAACATTGCCATTACATATGGATAGCCAGTTTGCAATATACACTACTCAATATACACAGTAGCATGTTTATTATGTTACAGATCATCTGCATCACTATACAGTGTGGTGCTGTTTACAAGTGAAACATCATTCTACGGATTTCAGTATCAGTATACACACCTTACACAGAACAAGTAGCAATATGTGCAGTTTGCGCATTATCCGTTTATTCTGCTCTGACAATAATTATGTTTGAATTTTAAACACAGTAAAAAAAAAAAAAAAAAAAAGAGTGACTCAGTCATTTCAGTTTTACTGGTATGAGCTGTAATCACTGACTTTCATTTAGTTTAAGGAGGAAATCTCTAACTTGTAGCCATCCCCCATTTCACACAAGCTGAACCCCCCCCCCCCCCATACACAAACACAGATCTCTCCTGAGTCAGGGTACATGTCAGCCAGAAGTGGCTTGCAACTATATTTAGTCTTATGACTGCAAGAGATGGGGGAATCCTGGCCCCATAGGGGAAGGGAGGGGGTGGGTTGTCCTGAACTCCCTGAGAGGATTAGTAGTTCCGCTAGCTGCACTTGCAAGCACACAGGAATCCTTCTTAGTCTATTTTAAGGGTACATTTTCACAAGATATTAATAAAGCTAGAAGAAAAGTACTAGATCCACAACATATATTATAAATATATTAAGATATTTATATATACATACACAGCCATTATTATACACTTAGGTATTTTATTTTTACTGCAGTTTACAGAATTATTTCCTTCAAATCAGCATAGGTTTACATACAGTTGTAAGGGATAGATTATCCAAATACATGTAGTGCATCAGGAATTCAAGGCACATCAAGCAAAAACTGAATACTAAATAGTGTTATGGAGCTTATTTTAAACAGGCATATATTAGTATTTTCCCCCCTTTGTTTCATAAAGAACATTACTTTTTTTTTTTATTTAAATTCATGGTCAGGATGTGGTGTTTTTTTGGCTAGTAGAGCTGCTCCTCTGTGGATATTTCAACGTAATAAAGGGTCATTATCCGCTACAGTATTTCAATGCTTAATGCTATTCAACCACCCCAAAGGGTTTAAAGGGACACTCAGGTTAAATTAAATTTTTATGATTCAGATAGAGCATGTAATTTTAAACAACTTTCCAATTTACTTCCATTAAAAAAATTTGCACAGTCTTTTTATATTTACACTTTTTGAGTCACCAGCTCCTACTGAGCACGTGCAAGAACTCAGACTATAAGTATATGCATTTGTGATTGGCTAATTGCTATCACATGGTACAGGGGGAGTGGAAATATACATAACTTTGAAATTTGTTAGAAACAAATATACTACTCATTTGGAATTCAGAGTAAATGCTATTGTATTGTCTTATCTTGCATTTGTTGATTATGCAAATCTACGGTGTTTACTGGTCCTTTAAATACAAAGTTGTGCTCGGGTACTGAAATGCATTAGCCAATGAGGAGCAGGATTTGCCATGTAGCCACAAATCACTGCCTCTGTTCTACCCCAGGCTGGCAAAGAGAAATAATGAATTGAACAATGTTTTAACCCCTTTGCAGAGTTAAAACACATAGCTGAAAAAAATAAGCATGATAAGATGTAATAACAAAATGCTCTAACAAATGACAGCATTTTGGTATCACATTAGAATGTCCTTTTTAAAGGGATATACTAGTGCAATAGGAAAATGCTTTGGCGAGCTACAGCATTATTGTACTACTACTTGATGTGTTTAAACCCTGTCAAGGGGTTAAACAGATAGTTAAAGGGACATTCCATTTCTGTCAAGAGTTAGACCTAGGCATAGCATACCTGACTAGCTGCCAATCACCAGGTTGTGTCCAGCTTTAGGAGTTGAATGAATTTAAGTTACAGAGCAAGCTTTAAAGGGACATAAGTAAAAAAAAAAAAAAAAATTAAAAAAAATACAACATGCAATTTTAAAGATACTTTTAATTTTACTTCTATAATCAAACTGACTGTTTTCTTGGCATCCTTTGTTGAAAAAGCATACCTAGGTAGGCCCAGGAGCAACAATTCACTACTGGGAACTTGCTTCTGATTGGTGACTACACAAATATGCCTCTTGTCATTGACTCATCATATGCACTGTTCTGGAGCTGCAGGGTTTAGACACAGTTCTATTCAAACGATAATAAGCAATAATAAAATGCTCTAACATTTTTTTGCACATTTACGCTCCTTTAAATTTGTACACAGATTATGGAAGCAATAGCTCATCAGAGCATTTAACTTTTGTTCTATTATCCCTCTTTAAATACACGACTGATGCTGCTGTATTAGATTTAATTTAAATGAATACAGCTAAGATTTTCATGCAAAAAAAGGATAAATAAATATTTGCAATATGTATAAATGTATCTCTTTCATATGTGTAATAGAAATAAGAGCACAATATCTCTTTAAGCCCATATTTGTAAGGGGCTGTAATCCTCCTGCTCTGGTGTTTGCTAAATACACGCTTCTAAAGTAA